>NW_028259461.1:15569841-15659841 GCF_056163025.1 Triticum urartu | reverse complement strand
ATCCTTTGAGCGCACGCCCATTAAGTAGCGATCAAATCAAGGAAATCGATCAAACGATCCCCGTGCCAGCCCAAATCATGATCTTCACCAACTTGGATTTGGTTCTCTCGCGAAAATCGCGAGTTGCAGAGATGAGAACCATGAAAAGCAAGATCCCGAATAAGAAAACAGAAACCGAGGAAGAGGAAACCACAAGAGTGAAGACTAGTAGAGTCTCGTCTTTTGTCATTCTTTGCTCCTTTTTCACTCAATGATTCCTTCGAATTTGCCGACCAAAAATTCTATATGTCTATTCTATCTATGATATTTCTATATATATAGAATATGATATCTAATATGACATCCGATTTGTCAAAGGGATTGGATTGGTGACTTACCCATTCAGTGACTTTGGCACTGGACGTTCCAAAAACGGGTACTATCGGATCGGGTGAATTAGAGAATAGACAGAGGTCCGTTGGCATTTCAGCCTTTCTTCTCCTTTCAGGGCCTATCCGAAAGAGAATCCAGTACCTCTTGGTCCTGAATATCAGAATAGGACGAACGAACCGGCCTCCGCGGATATCTTTGCTTCGGAACAAAACCCTGCAATCAAATAGATTGTCCCAAGGGCGCCATATTCTAGGAGCCCAAGTTATGCTATTGAAAATTCGTTCCTCTAGCAGTTCCGGTTTGAGCATTCCGTTCCCTTTTTCAAACTCCACTTCTTTTCATATAGCAATCCCTGATCAAAGAGAGAACAATATCCATTTCAAAACATTTCTAACAGATTCCTTAGTTCGGACCGACGAAGTAATGTCACTCGACTATTATCAACCTGACTGCAATCTTTTTCTGTCGGTAAGGATTGCACCAGAGCACCTTCTACTTCTAATAGGCCATGAACTATAGATAGAGAAGAATCATTCTGAGCGAGTACATAAGAAGCGATCCACTTTTTTTCATCGGTTCCAGGGGAAGACCAAAGATCTTGCGCGGCAGGTCCGCCAGAAAAACTCAAAAGAGAAAGAAGTCTCGTTAATCTCTTCATGCTCGTTCCAAGTTCGAAGTACCTTTTGGCCAAAGAAAAACCCGCTTCCTGACACGATTGCCTCTTTATCTTTATATAGATAGATTCTATGGGGTTATTACTTAGTAAGTCTATTTTGTACAAGAGCCCCTCCTATCTGATAGAAAAGGGTCCCATGATCCCGAGCCGATCTTACCTTGGCTCGCAAACCCCAAGTTTGTCTATGAAGAGCTAATCTAATTGTATTTTTTTCTAGAATGGATTTCTTATGTGGAATACTAATGGATAGGGCTTCGTTGCTAAGTGCTACAAGATCTAGTGCACTGGAACTCGTGGTTATGGACCCGAATCCTTTAGTATGGAACATTGTCTTTTCCAAGTAAAAACCCCTAGTATATGAAAGAATGAAAAGGTGCTTTCGTTCTTGTGGAATAAGAAGCCCTCGTACCTTAATGAAAGGAAAATCGTAATTTTTCGTTAGGTATTTGACCAAATAGGATCGTCCAGTTCCTACAGAACCTATCACTAAAATACCCGATAGGGCTAAGCGGAACGAAAAGGGTTTTCCATGAGATGGTAAATGAAAACGATTAGTCCCACACGAGGTTTGGGAATAAGTGATTGTCTGATAATGAGCAAGGAATATACGTCTTTCTGCTAAAGAGGATCTATTAAACTCATAATTCATTAGATCCTTGTTATCAATGCCAACTAGGTATCATAAGTAAATGGATCCCGGTTGTTCAATCCTTTGATAACCAAGGTCATTCTTTGCTAAAGAGAAATGATCACTATGAGTCAGACTCAATAGAATTGGATCCATTCCAAATAGCGAGAATTAGGATTCTTGATCCCTCTCAATCTCTCTTTCAATTCGAGGATCCAGAGAGGTGTTTTCATAGTCATCTCCGAATATTTGCCATCTCGGAATATTTTCGATTTCATTTTTCTATGATATGTCTTTCTATATGAAAATTGGTTATTTACGATGTACGATGATCCCTGTTAAGCATCCATGGCTGAATGGTTAAAGCGCCCAACTCATAATTGGTAAATTTGCGGGTTCAATTCCTGCTGGATGCACACGAACGGGAACATTCCATAAGTCTATTGGAACTGGCTCTCTATCCATGGAATCTCATCCATCATCCATACATAACGAATTGGTATGGTATATTCATACCATAACATAAGAACAATAAGAACTCGAATTCTTATCGATACTGGAACTCAGAGCATAGGAGGGAAAGTCGATTTATGGATGGAATCAAATACGCAGTATTTACAGAAAAAAGTCTTCGTTTATTGGGAAAGAATCAATATACTTTTAATGTCGAATCGGGATTCACTAAGACAGAAATAAAGCATTGGGTCGAACTCTTCTTTGGTGTTAAGGTGGTAGCTGTGAATAGCCATCGACTACCTGGAAAAGGTAGAAGAATAGGACCTATTCTGGGCCATACAATGCATTACAGACGTATGATCATTACCCTTCAACCGGGTTATTCTATTCCACTTCTAGATAGAGAAAAAAACTAAAGGAGAATACTTAATAATACGGCGAAACATTTATACAAAACACCTATCCCGAGCACACGCAAGGGAACCGTAGACAGGCAAGTGAAATCCAATCCACGAAATAATTTGATCCATGGACGGCACCGTTGTGGTAAAGGTCGTAATTCCAGAGGAATCATTACCGCAAGGCATAGAGGGGGAGGTCATAAGCGCCTATACCGTAAAATAGATTTTCGACGGAATCAAAAAGACATATCTGGTAGAATCGTAACCATAGAATACGACCCTAATCGAAATGCATACATTTGTCTCATACACTATGGGGATGGTGAGAAGAGATATATTTTACATCCCAGAGGGGCTATAATTGGAGATACTATTGTTTCTGGTACAAAAGTTCCTATATCAATGGGAAATGCCCTACCTTTGAGTGCGGTTTGAACTATTGATTTACGTAATTGGAAGTAACCAATTAGGTTTACGACGAAACCTAGAAATCGATCACTGATCCAATTTGACTACCTCTACGGGATAGACCTCAACAGAAAACTGTTGAGTAACGGCAGCAAGTGATTGAGTTCAGTAGTTCCTCATAGAAAATTATTGGCTCTAGAGATATGGTAATATGGAGAAGACAAAATTGTTTGAAGCACGCACAGAACCGGAAGCGCCCCTTGTTTCAAAGAGAGGAGGACGGGTTATTCACATTTAATTTGATGGTCAGAGGCAAATTGAAAGCTAAGCAGTGGTAATTAAGACCCCCGGGGGAAAATAGGGATGTCTCCTACGTTACCCATAATATGTGGAAGTATCGACGTAATTTCATAGAGTCATTCGATCTGAATGCTACATGAAGAACATAAGCCAGATGACGGAACGCAGAGACCTAGGATGTAGAAGATCATAACATGAGCGATTCGGCAGATTTGGATTCCTTTCCTATATATCCACTCATGTGGTACTTCATCATATGATTCATATAAGATCCATCTGTCTAGAGATCGTCATATACATCTAGAAAGCCGTATGCTTTGGAAGAAGCTTGTACAGTTTGGGAAGGGGTTTTTTGAGAGAAAAGAAGAATCTACTTCAACCGATATGCCCTTAGGCACGGCCATGCATAACATAGAAATCACACGTGGAAGGGGTGGGCAATTAGCTAGAGCAGCAGGTGCTGTAGCGAAACTCATTGCAAAAGAGGGTAAATCGGCCACTTTAAGATTACCATCTGGGGAGGTCCGTTTAGTATCCCAAAACTGCTTAGCAACAGTCGGACAAGTGGGTAATGTTGGGGTGAACCAAAAAAGTTTGGGTAGAGCCGGATCTAAGTGTTGGCTAGGTAAACGCCCCGTAGTAAGAGGGGTAGTTATGAACCCTGTGGACCACCCCCATGGGGGCGGTGAAGGGAAAGCTCCCATTGGTAGAAAAAAACCCACAACCCCTTGGGGTTATCCTGCGCTTGGAAGAAGAACTAGGAAAAGGAAAAAATATAGCGATAGTTTTATTCTTCGTCGCCGTAAGTAAATACGTAACTAGGAATATGGAAAATTGCATTTTTGGAATTTGCAATAATGCGATGGGCGAACGACGGGAATTGAACCCGCGCATGGTGGATTCACAATCCACTGCCTTGATCCACTTGGCTACATCCGCCCCTTATCCAGCTAAAGGATTTTTTTCTTTTTTCCATTGATCATTATTCTATTTATTCTGACCTCCGTACTTCGATCGAGATATTGGACATAGAATGCCACTCTTTAAAAAGGAAAAAAGGAGTAATCAGCTGTGACACGAAAAAAAACGAATCCTTTTGTAGCTCATCATTTATTGGCAAAGATAGAAAAGGTCAATATGAAGGAGGAGAAAGAAACAATAGTAACGTGGTCCCGGGCATCTAGCATTCTACCCACAATGGTTGGCCATACAATCGCGATTCATAATGGAAAGGAACATATACCTATTTACATAACAAATCCTATGGTAGGTCGCAAATTGGGGGAATTCGTGCCTACTCGGCATTTCACGAGTTATGAAAATGCAAGAAAGGATACTAAATCTCGTCGTTAACTGAATTCTGAATAGAAAGATTAAGAAGAAAAAAAGATTCAAAATAAAGACAGAAATACCCAATATCTTGCTAGAACAAGATATTGGGTATTTCTGTCTTCAAAAATTCTTATATGTTAGCAGAAAAACCTTATCCATTAATAGATGGAACTTCAACAGCAGCTAAGTCTAGAGGGAAGTTGTGAGCATTACGTTCGTGCATTACTTCCATACCAAGGTTAGCACGGTTGATGATATCAGCCCAAGTATTAATAACGCGACCTTGACTATCAACTACAGATTGGTTGAAATTGAAACCATTTAGGTTGAAAGCCATAGTACTAATACCTAAAGCAGTGAACCAGATTCCTACTACAGGCCAAGCAGCCAAGAAGAAGTGTAAAGAACGAGAGTTGTTGAAACTAGCATATTGGAAGATTAATCGGCCAAAATAACCATGAGCAGCCACAATATTATAAGTTTCTTCCTCTTGACCAAATTTGTAACCCTCATTAGCGGATTCATTTTCAGTAGTTTCCCTGATCAAACTAGAGGTTACCAAGGAACCATGCATAGCACTGAATAGGGAACCGCCGAATACACCAGCTACACCTAACATGTGGAATGGATGCATAAGGATGTTGTGCTCTGCCTGGAATACAATCATAAAGTTGAAAGTACCAGAGATTCCTAAAGGCATACCATCAGAAAAGCTTCCTTGACCAATAGGGTAAATCAAGAAAACAGCAGTAGCAGCTGCAACAGGAGCTGAATATGCAACAGCAATCCAAGGACGCATACCCAGACGGAAACTAAGTTCCCACTCACGACCCATATAACAAGCTACACCAAGTAAGAAGTGTAGAACAATTAGCTCATAAGGACCACCATTGTATAACCACTCATCAACAGATGCAGCTTCCCAAATTGGGTAAAAGTGCAATCCGATCGCCGCAGAAGTAGGGATAATAGCACCAGAGATAATATTGTTTCCATAAAGTAAAGAACCAGAAACAGGCTCACGAATACCATCAATATCTACTGGAGGGGCAGCGATGAAGGCGATAATAAATACAGAAGTTGCGGTCAATAAGGTAGGGATCATCAAAACACCGAACCATCCGATGTAAAGACGATTTTCAGTGCTAGTTATCCAGTTGCAGAAGCGACCCCACAGGCTTGTACTTTCGCGTCTCTCTAAAATTGCAGTCATGGTAAGATCTTGGTTTATTCAAATTGCAAGGACTCCCAAGCACACGTATTAACTAGAATATAGATAATAGAAGGCTTGTTATTTAACAGTATAACATAGACTATATACCAATGTCAACCAAGTCAGCCCAAAGATTAGCTATCCATATAACTAAATTAACCAAACCAATAATTTTGTATTTGTAAATGAAGTGAGTCAAAGTGAAAAACTTTGATGGGTCTTTTCTATATGGGTTGCCCGGGACTCGAACCCGGAACTAGTCGGATGGAGTAGATAATTCTTCCTTGTTACAATAGAGAAAAATCCCTCCCCAAATCGTGCTTGCATTTTTCATTGCACACGACTTTCCCTATGTAGAAATAGCCAATTTCTATTCCAAAGAGGAAGTTCTACTAATTTTTTTAATTAGTAAGTTGATTCACCTACTCTTTATTATAATAAAAAGAACATTTCAGAATGAAAAATAGAAAAGTTTTTTCTTGATCATTTATCAACCCTTTCCTGTTTCTTAATTTCGTCTAATGATTAATTAAGAGGGTTGACCAGGTCATTGATACGTATAATATCCAAATACCAAATACGCTCAGTGTGTGATCCACAGAAAGAAAAAAGAGTTGTTTTGGTGAACATCAAAGAAAAAACTTGCTCTTCTTCCATAAAAAATTCTTCTAAAAATGCCGAACCCAATCGTTGCATAAAAGTTCGTACCGTGCTTTTATGTTTACGAGCTAAAGTTCTAGCACATGAAAGTCGAAGTATATACTTTAGTCGATACAAAGTCCGTTTTTTCGAAGATCCACTATGATAATGAAAAAGATTTCTACATATCCGACCAAATCGATCAAGAATATCCCAATCTGATAAATCTGTCCAAATGGGTTTACTAATAGGATGCCCCGATCCAGTACAAAATTGAGCTTTTGATAAGTATCCTATGAGGAGAGTAGCGGGGACTATGGTATCGAATTTTTTCATTCGAGTATCTATTAGAAATGAATTCTCCAGCATTTGATTCCTTACTAACAAAGAACTTTTTTGTACACTTGAAAGGTACCCCATAAAATCGAAGCAAGAGTTTGCTAATTGGTTTATATGGATTCTTCGCGGCTGAGTCCAAAAACAGAAATAATATTGCCAGAAATTGATAAGGTAGCATTTCCATTTCTTCTTCAAAAAAAAAGTGCCTTTTGATGCAAGAATTGCCTTTCCTTGATATCGAACATAATGCATAAGAGGATCCATAAAGAACCATAGGGTTTTCCGAGAAAAACCAGGGTACATTATCCCAAAATGTTCCATCTTCCTAGAAAAGTGGATTCGTTCCAGAAAAGTTCCAGAAGATGCTAATGGTAAGCAAGAAGATTGTTTACGAAGAAACAACAAAAAAAATTCATATTCTGATACATAAGAGTTATATAGGAATTGAAATAGTCTTTTATTTTCTTTTTGAAAAAAAAAAATGGATTTCATTGAAGTAATAAAACTATTCCAATTCGAATAATAGTTGAGAAAGAATCGCAATAAATGCAAAGATGGAACATCTTGGATACGGTATTGAAGGAGTTGAACCAGGATTTCCAAATGGATAGGATAGGGTATTTCTATATGTGATAGATAATCCAAATGCAAAAATTTGTCTTCTAAAAAGGGAAATATTGAATGAATAGAGCGTAAATTCTGAAACTTTGGTATTTCTTTTTCTTTCAGACAAAAAAATTCCCGTAGCGAGAATGGGATTTCCACAACGATCGCAAACCCTTCAGATAGAATCTGAGAATAAAACTCAGAATAAAAATAATTTTTGTAATCCAATAATCGATCTTGGTTAGGATGATTAACCGAGTTATCCAAAAAATTCTGCTGATACATTCGAATAATTAAACGTTTCACAAGTAGTGAACTAAATTTCTTGTTATTACAACTAACAACTATTTCCACAGGTTCAGAACCATTTAATCCATAATGGTGGGCAAATGCATAAATATATTCCTGAAAGAGAAGTGGGTAGACAAAGTATTGTTGACGAGATTTATGTTTTTCTGAATACCCTTCGAATTTTTCCATTTGTATTTCTACTTGAATCAGAGAGAAGAAGCATTTCTCGGTTTATCGAATGATGATACATAGTGCAATATGGTCAGAACAGGGTGTTGCATTTTTAATACAAACCCTGGAAAGAAAGGGAGTCTAATCCACAGATCTTTTTCTGCTCCTTTTCTACCCAATTAGTTTATGTTTGTTCTAATTAAAAAAAAAGAACAGAACAAGTTTTTTATTTTTGCAGGCCAATCGCTCTTTTGACTTTGGAATACAGCCTCTTTATCAATATACTGCTTCTTTTACACATTCAATCCATAACATCCCTTATTCAATCCATAATCAAGAATAATTAGGATTTCTAAAAAAAAAAAGAAAAAATAAAGGGTCCACTCATAGGAAAACCCAACCTTTCCCCGCATCCGGCACTAATCTATTTTTAACGTCTAATTAGAGCGGGGAATCATTCCAATTAGGAAGTTCAGCTCGTTGCTTTTTATTTTACCAGAATTGGAGCCAGGCTCTATCCATTTATTCATTAGACCCAGAAAATCGTAATTTTGGATTCCATTCAAAAAAGATTGATTTTATTACGACATGCTATTTTTTCCATTCATTACCTTTGAGGATCAGTCGTGGTCTTCTAGACTCTACCAAGAGTCTGGACGAATTTGTTGTTTCATCCAAATGTGTAAAAGATCATAGTCGCACTTAAAAGCCGAGTACTCTACCATTGAGTTAGCAACCCAGATAAAAAAAGGATCTTAGATACGATCGAAATCCAAAAATCAATGGAATTACACCGCGCGCTTCTGTCAAAACATTGAACTAGCAAGACATCAAAAGATTTTTTTTATCGACCATGAAAAACACTCAAATGCCAAAACGAACAGGTCCGGTGAAATTCCACTAAAGTAAAGTTAAAAAAAGAGCGACCCTAATCACGATGGCCAAATTCTCCTTATTTTTAGCGATTTTTATTAACAAAAAATATATATTATAAAAAATATATATTATATTGTATGAGAATACATGCAAGAGGAACACCCTTATCATTTGAGCGAAGTGTAGGCGGAAAAATTGAATATGGAGTGAGGATAAAGAGACCCATCTATCTACAAATTCTATTTGTTCAATAGACCTTTGTCAATGGAAATACAATGGTAAGAAAACAAATTAGATAGAAAAAGTAAATAAAATAGGGGCTTATGTTGGATTGGCACGATATAATATAAATCCAAATAGGATTAAAAAAGAGGTAAATTGTGTCTAAATAATTAGACAACTAGGAATACTAATAATCTTCTCCTATCCTATTTTTTGATTCATTTAGTTCTTCAATTAACTCAAAGTTCTTTCTTTTTCTTTAAAGAATTCTGCCTTCCTTAAAATATCATAAACAGTTCTTGTTGGTTGAGCACCCTTTTCAAGGAAATAGAGAATAGCTGGAACATTTAAACAAGTTTGATTCTTTATCGGATCATAAAAACCTACTTTTTGAAGATCTCTTCCTTCTCTTCGAGATCGAACATCAATTGCAACGATTCGATAGACAGCTTATTGGGATAGATGTAGATAAACAACGCCCCCCCCTAGAAACGTATATGAGGTTTTCTCCTCATACGGCTCGAGAAAATGATTCGAATTTCTGTCGATAATAATAGAAATTAGACTATGACGTGCATTAATTTCCTTACAGAAAAAACAAATTTCATTTATACTCATGACTCAAGTGGGCTAATTTTGCCTGACAAACTTCGAAGGCAAAATCCTTCCAAAATTTTTGAGTCGTCTTTAAACTCTTTTCTTTGTCTCATTTCGAACGAATTGACTTTTATTCCTTATTCTAATCCAACTCTGTTGTTGAGACAATTGAAAATTGTGTTTACTTGTTCTGGAATCCTTTATCTTTGATTTGTGAAATCCTTGGGTTTAGACATTACTTCGGGAATTCCTATTTTTTTCTTTCAAAAGAGTAGCAACATACCCTTTTTTCTTATTTCCTTCGATAAAGCATTTATCTCTTCTATAGAAATCTAATAAGAGGGATTGATTCTGATATACTTTTATTGGACTTTCTTCTTATTTTAACCTTTCGATTTATTTCTATATTAAGGATAGACTGACAAAGTTGGCCTAATTTATTAGTTTTCACTAACCCTAGATTCTTTCCCTTGATAAAAAAAATTCTGTCCTCTCGAGCTCCATCGTGTACTATGTTACTTAAACCCAGCGCAAATTTGGTTCGGAACGAATAGAACAGGCTATGTCGAGCCAAGAGCATTTTCATTACTATGGAAAATGATGGATAGCAAAATCCACAATCGATCATGTCCTTCAAGTCGCACGTTGCTTTCTACCACATCGTTTTAAACGAAGTTTTACCATAACAAACATTCCTCTTTTCATTGCAAAGTGGTATAGAGAATTGATCCAATATGGATGGAATCATGAATAGTCATTGGTTTAGTTTTTTTATACTAATTAAAACTTGCTATCTATGGAGCAATATGGATAAAAGAAAGTAAGTATTTATCCGGGAAGCCTCCGCCAAGATCCAATTTATTTAAACCCATATTAAAATTCTATCATATGAATGAAACATAGTTTGAAAAAGACGACTAAACAAGTTTGCTTAAAACTTATTTATTCTTAAATTTCCACCCTCAACGGATGGCTCGAGATGATCAATCTTGAAGTGAGAAAAGAAGGATTGACTCTTCCTCAATAAATAAACTATCAACCTCCAAAAAAGTTTAATTAATTTAATTACTAGAATTAGAATTCTAGTAGTAATATATTTTTTCAGTACCAAAAACAATTAACTATAATAACTAAATAAACTATTCCAATGAAAAGATTGAAAGTTTTTGGTAGTTATAGAATTCTCGTACTTCTTCAACTCGAATACCAAAAGGAAGAAAAAAATATGACTAAGTGATTTTATAGTAGAGGCATATCCTGAATGTGCTTGATAGATCCCATTTTTTCATGAAAATAAAGATAGTCAATTTGACTGGACTTAAGACTTTATTATGTTTTCTGAGAAAGAATAAGATATCATTATTCTCTTTAATAAACTTTTGTCTCGTACGGAATACTATATGATTTCACCGTTTGTTTCATCAGAAACAATCTGGGACGGAAGGATTCGAACCTCCGAGTAACGGGACCAAAACCCGCTGCCTTACCACTTGGCCACGCCCCATTTCGGGTTTTATGCGACACTAATAAACACTAGTATGTTTATTTGTTATTCGTCAATACCATTTCAATTACATAAAAAAGGAGGGATATTCTCTTGCTAGTATTCTACACATGCGGATAATATAGAATCAAAAAAATGCATTGATCATTACATGGAATTCTATTAAGATATTATATGAAAGTCGAATTTATTCCACTCTCATTTGAGAGTGCGAATACAAGGAGGTATTTTGTGTTTGGGAAAGTCCGAAGAAAAAAGATTTTGAATCTGCCTTTTCCTTCTTTCCCTTAAAAAAATAACTCAAGAAAAATCCAATTATTTACTCTACAAGAATGAAATGCTTGTTATGCCTAATATACTTAGTTTAACCTGTATCTGTTTTAATTCTGTTCTTTATCCTACTAGTTTTTTCTTTGCCAAATTACCCGAAGCTTATGCTATTTTCAATCCAATCGTGGATATTATGCCTGTTATACCTCTATTCTTTTTTCTATTAGCCTTTGTTTGGCAAGCTGCTGTAAGTTTTCGATGAAATCTTTAGTACTCTGTATGCCAAATTGAATGATGTGTTCATTCCAAAAAAATTTTAAAATGGGTAAAAGCCGAGAAGTTTTATATTTTTATATTATGAACCTTCGATTCTAAAATTTAAATTCTTCTACATTGAATGGGTAGCTACAGCAATAAATTTGGATCAGCCTTTCTACTCCCCTGCACCTAGGTTGAGCAGGTACCTAAAGGTACCTACACAATACCTAACCACCTAACCCTATTTTTGCTATTGATAAGAGTGCTTATTATAAAAGAATTCTTGCAATTTTTTTCAAGAATTCTTTTTTGCATTTTTAGGTATAAAAAAAAACCATCCTAGTGGATCCGTGTGGTAAGGAAAAACTGGTAATCTATTCCTTAAAAAAAAATCTTGGAGATTATGTAATGCTTACTCTCAAACTTTTTGTTTATACAGTAGTGATATTCTTTGTTTCACTCTTTATCTTTGGATTCTTATCTAATGACCCAGGACGGAATCCTGGACGCGAGGAGTAAAAATTCAGTTTTTTTTTTTCTTATTGGATTTGTTTCGTACATTTATCTATGAGAAAATCCGGGGGTCAGAATTCTTTCCAATTCGAAAGTCCCAAATGATCCAAGGGAGCGGAAAGAGAGGGATTCGAACCCTCGGTACAAAAAAATTGTACAACGGATTAGCAATCCGCCGCTTTAGTCCACTCAGCCATCTCTCCACGTTCCAAAGCGAAAGGTTTCCGTGATATGATATAGGCAAGAAATAAGAAATAACGGTTGCAAAAAACCCCTTTTTTTTCTTTCAAAAGTCTATAAAAATTATATTGCCAATTCCATTTTAATTATATTCTTTTTTCTTAATGTTAATAAAAAAAGAAGAAAATTCTTGTTTTTTCTTTCTAAAAATCGATATTGGCCGAGAGACAATCAAATAGATTTTCTCTTTAGCGGGCATTTCCATATAGGACTTGTTATAATTATAATAAAACAAGCAGGTTATATAAAAAAAACGCTTTTTTTGTCGATTATTTATCAAGAAAGCAAAAAGGGTTCTTATCAAATCCACCATAAAATTGGAAAGAAGCATAAAGTAAGTAGACCTGACTCCTTTAATGATGCCTCTATCCGCTATTCTGATATATAAATTCGATGTAGATGAAATTGTATAAGCGAATTTTTTTTATTTCCTTAGACTTAGACCGCGCAAGACAAGAATTTTTCGCTATTTACGATTTCATATTCTTGTTACTAGATGTTCTATAGGAATAAGAAGAAATCGCAACTCCTTTGCGCTACACATAAAATTGGATTTCGAAGGTCCATTTTTTTTTTTCAGAATCCTCTATTATTTTAGTTCTTCCACCCATGCAATAGAGAGGGAATGGGAAAAGAAGGGTTACTTTTATTTGCATTTTTCCCTTAAAAGATAGACTTTGAAATAGGAGTCTTGGAATAATGCTGAATTCAAAGGTTTATTTCTTTCTATAGTATAAGAAAAACAATTTATTTCTATTTCTATAGTATAAGAAAAACAAATAAATAGTATAAGAAAAACAAATCGAATCAAATTCATGGATTTACCACGACCTCGGTTGTGACTGTGACTCCATAGATAAAAATGGGAAATTTCTCTCTTCGAGACCATTGAAAAAGGGCATTGAACGAGAAAGAAATCGTCCACAGATAATAAAACTATCATATGCCTTGGAAAGTGATATGAGGTGCTCGGAAATGGTTGAAGTAATTGAATAGGAGGATCACTATGACTATAGCCCTTGGTAGAATTCCTAAAGAAGAAAATGATCTATTTGATACTATGGATGACTGGTTACGAAGGGACCGTTTCGTTTTTGTAGGATGGTCTGGCCTATTGCTCTTTCCTTGTGCTTATTTCGCTTTAGGGGGTTGGTTTACAGGGACAACTTTTGTAACTTCTTGGTATACCCATGGATTGGCTAGTTCCTATTTGGAAGGTTGTAATTTCTTAACCGCAGCAGTTTCTACCCCTGCCAATAGTTTAGCACACTCTTTGTTGCTACTATGGGGGCCCGAAGCACAAGGAGATTTTACTCGTTGGTGTCAATTAGGCGGTCTATGGACTTTTGTAGCTCTCCACGGGGCTTTTGCACTAATAGGTTTCATGTTACGCCAATTTGAACTTGCTCGGTCTGTTCAATTGCGGCCTTATAATGCAATCTCATTCTCTGGTCCAATTGCTGTTTTTGTTTCTGTATTCCTTATTTATCCACTGGGGCAATCTGGTTGGTTCTTTGCGCCGAGTTTTGGCGTAGCAGCGATATTTCGATTCATCCTTTTCTTCCAAGGATTTCATAATTGGACGTTGAACCCATTTCATATGATGGGAGTTGCCGGAGTATTAGGTGCGGCTCTGCTATGCGCTATTCATGGAGCGACCGTAGAAAACACTCTATTTGAGGACGGTGATGGTGCAAATACCTTCCGTGCTTTTAACCCAACTCAAGCTGAAGAAACTTATTCAATGGTCACTGCTAACCGCTTTTGGTCCCAAATCTTTGGTGTTGCTTTTTCCAATAAACGTTGGTTACATTTCTTTATGCTATTTGTACCCGTCACCGGTTTATGGATGAGTGCTATTGGCGTAGTTGGCTTGGCTCTGAACTTACGTGCCTATGACTTTGTTTCCCAGGAAATCCGTGCAGCGGAAGATCCTGAATTTGAGACTTTCTACACCAAAAATATTCTTTTAAACGAGGGTATTCGTGCGTGGATGGCAGCTCAGGATCAGCCTCATGAAAATCTTATATTCCCTGAGGAGGTTCTACCACGTGGAAACGCTCTTTAATGGAACTTTCGTTTTAGCTGGTCGTGACCAAGAAACCACCGGCTTTGCTTGGTGGGCTGGGAATGCCAGACTTATCAATTTGTCCGGTAAACTGCTTGGAGCTCATGTAGCTCATGCCGGATTAATCGTATTCTGGGCCGGAGCAATGAACCTATTTGAAGTGGCCCATTTCGTACCAGAAAAGCCCATGTATGAACAAGGGTTGATTTTACTTCCACACTTAGCTACTCTAGGTTGGGGAGTAGGGCCAGGGGGGGAAGTTCTAGATACTTTTCCGTACTTTGTATCTGGCGTACTTCACCTAATTTCCTCCGCAGTCTTAGGCTTCGGTGGCATTTATCACGCGCTTCTGGGACCCGAGACTCTTGAGGAATCTTTTCCATTCTTTGGTTATGTCTGGAAAGATAGAAATAAAATGACTACAATTTTGGGTATTCACTTAATTTTGTTAGGTCTAGGTGCTTTTCTTCTAGTACTCAAGGCTCTTTATTTTGGCGGTGTATATGATACCTGGGCCCCTGGGGGGGGAGATGTAAGAAAAATTACCAATTTGACCCTTAGTCCCAGTGTTATATTTGGTTATTTACTAAAATCTCCTTTTGGTGGAGAAGGGTGGATTGTTAGTGTAGATGATTTAGAAGATAATTGGTGGGCATGTATGGTTGGGTTTTATTTGTGTATTTGGCGGAATTTGGCATATTTTAACCAAACCCTTCGCATGGGCTCGCCGTGCATTTGTATGGTCTGGAGAAGCTTACTTGTCTTATAGTTTAGCTGCTTTATCTGTCTTTGGTTTTATCGCTTGTTGTTTTGTATGGTTCAATAATACAGCTTATCCGAGTGAGTTTTATGGACCCACCGGGCCAGAAGCTTCTCAAGCTCAAGCATTTACTTTTCTAGTTAGAGACCAGCGTCTTGGAGCTAATGTGGGATCCGCTCAAGGACCCACAGGTTTAGGTAAATATCTAATGCGTTCCCCAACTGGGGAGGTTATCTTTGGAGGGGAAACTATGCGTTTTTGGGACCTTCGTGCTCCATGGTTAGAACCTCTAAGGGGCCCCAACGGTTTGGACTTGAGTAGGTTGAAAAAAGACATACAACCTTGGCAAGAACGACGCTCAGCAGAATATATGACCCACGCTCCTTTAGGCTCTTTAAATTCCGTGGGTGGCGTAGCTACCGAGATCAATGCAGTTAATTATGTCTCTCCTAGAAGTTGGTTATCAACTTCTCATTTTGTTCTAGGATTCTTCTTTTTTGTGGGCCATTTATGGCATGCAGGAAGAGCCCGAGCTGCTGCAGCAGGTTTTGAAAAGGGAATCGATCGTGATTTGGAACCTGTTCTTTACATGAACCCTCTTAACTAAGATTTTCTTATTTATACCTGTTCTACTTTTTTTCTGTTCTGGCTCGGTTATTCCATCTAGCCGAGCCATTCATTCCTTTTTATGAAAGAAAGATAAGGGACAGAAAAAAAAAATAAATAAAAATGAAAGAAACAAACGTATTCAATAAGCAAAAGGAGAGAGAGGGATTCGAACCCTCGATAGTTCCTAGAACTATACCGGTTTTCAAGACCGGAGCTATCAACCACTCAGCCATCTCTCCACAGCCTAATCCTTATTTTACTCCTACAAATAGAACATAGCCATATAAAAAATAAAAAGATTTATTAGCCTCTAGAAAGATATCAGATACAAGTTCCTTTTCGATATATCTCTGTATACTGTATACACGGATACAGGATCCGCTATACCCGCTTGTGAAATAAAGAGTAAATAATCTCTTCTCACCCCCATATCCAAATAAAAAAGCGGTTTAAGTAATAAATTTGAATTAAAGAGAAGAATCAATGGATTCATGATTAAACCCCTCCTACTTCTTGTATTTTTTTACAATTTTGGTTTAAGTGAGGGATCAAATATGTAGTCAACTTTATTTGATGGTAGCTTGGAGGATTAGAAATATGACTATTGCTTTCCAATTAGCTGTTTTTGCATTAATTGCGACTTCCTCAGTCTTAGTAATTAGTGTACCCCTTGTATTTGCTTCTCCTGATGGTTGGTCAAATAATAAAAATGTTGTATTTTCCGGTACATCATTATGGATTGGACTAGTCTTTCTCGTAGCTATTCTGAATTCTCTCATTTCTTAAATGAAATTTGGTTAATATTTATTAACCCCATAAAAAAGAAATAATAAAGGCCATTTCTTCTAAAAAATTAGAATAGTGAGACGTATTAAAACGCAATTTGCGTTCCGAATTGCTAGCTCTTCTCTTTCAGTATTATGAAATTCCATTCCCATTAGAATATTCATTGACAGATAATAAAAAAAGGAAAACTCTAATATAATAGAAAATGAAATGAAACGGTCGACCCAGACATAGAAGGTCGACCCAGGCGGATATACGCTATAAAATATATACCGTAGCGAGCGTAGTTCAATGGTAAAATATCTCCTTGCCAAGGAGAAGATACGGGTTCGATTCCCGCCGCTCGCCCGCTTAATTTATCAAAGTACTATGATAAAAAGTTTAGTCTAGTTAACTGTTTAACTACTTATATTAAATTAAGTATTAATTAGGTGTTAGTCTAGTGCCGTATCCCTTACTATCTTACCCTTCCTTTGCATCCCACTCAAAAAAAGAGGGCGCTCCAGAGGCAGAAATAGAACTCGCCAACAGAGCTCCAAAAATTGGGTATTAACTGAGACAAACAACGGGCAAACTTTTTTTAAAGGGAAGGGAGAGGTAGACTGTCCCTTTCGTTTCATTTTTATTTTCTGCAGGGTAGGGAGAGGCCTTGCGCCTTCTTTTTTTGAAGGCAAGTGACTTCGCAAACTGCTCAATTTTGCCCTCTAGGGCCGGGAACTAATGAATAAAAAAGGGTTGGATACGCCCCTCTACCATACATATCTAGAGAAATAGAATAGTCCTTTTATACAGACTGCTAAGTGCGGAGACGGGAATCGAACCCGTGACCTCAAGGTTATGAGCCTCGTGAGCTACCAAACTGCTCTACTCCGCTCTGGAGTACCAGAAACTGGTGGACAAAAAAGGCTTGAATACAAGCCTCTAACATGTCTAGACAAATAGAATACTCCTTTTATACAGAATGGAGCGGGTAGCGGGAATCGAACCCGCATCGTTAGCTTGGAAGGCTAGGGGTTATAGTCGACGTTGGTTGATTATTTTTAACGTCTCTAATTCAAAACCGAACATGAAATTTTGATTTCATTCGGCTCCTTTATGGATATTCTCACCACTTAACATCTATGTCAGCTTTTCTATTTGAATGGAACCAAAGCTCTCCGCTTTCTAGATGATCCTTATAGAGTAGGAGATAGAAATTCTATCTAAATTCATCTAATCTACTTACTTCGTTCCCTAATTTCATTCAAGAGATCCTGAGGAAAAGAATTGGGTTTCCACCGAGCTGAAACAATATGCGGATGGTTCTAGTAAACCAAAACTATCGTTTTTTAGCTATTTGGCTTCCTTATTCCTTATTTTAAGAAGATTTAGTTACGATTGGAAATCAACTTTTTTGTATCTTCATCCATAGATCCTTTACTCATATTTTCAAAATTGGAATACTTAATCCAATGCAAAATTATGCTTCGCGACTCTGTACTCATAATCCTATTTTTATTTTGGATGCAATTTAAATTAGTCTTTGGATACAAATCGCCAGAATGTATATTCTTCCTCAATATGCTATTGAGAGGAAAAGGATTTAATCCTTTATAAGAACTAAAGTTTTCATCGGAATATAAAAATAAAAAACTTAAGGATGCCTTAAGTATATCATTTCAAATTCAGTTATTAATAGAACGAATCACACTTTTACCACTAAACTATACCCGCTACATTGTAGATTATGGTATAAATGGTACCCTTTGTCAAGGATAGCCATTTGACAAGAAGGCTAATTCCCCCTTATTGAATCAGATGGAGAAGGTTCATGACACTGAGCCGTTGGTACTTCTACTTCGATCGCTCGCCTTTACTTTAGGATTTAGATAGCCCCTCTGGTCTGTAAAAAAAATCTTTTCTTACCATGCTAATAGCGCCTGAACCAAATGTATTTATTTTGATTAGGATCCTATTCTACGGTTACGACTACAATAATAATTATTTACTTTGCAAGGACGTAAGTGTGTCAGACTGCTAAATTGTTTTATTATTCCTACAATATAAACTAGGGGATATAGGGGGTAACACTGTCCCTATAAATTCCTTTTTTCCTTTTCTTTTTTGTCCAGAATTGAACAAAAAAGAAATTATGGAAGATGTTTTCTTCCCCCATTAAGTCCGAGCCATAGAGTAAGAGTGAGATGAGTTTTCCAAATTCATCATAGACTTTCCCTATGGCTTGATAGAAGTAAGCAGCAAAGAGTCGTAACTTAAAGAAAAAAACGGACAGGGCCGACAGATTTACCTGATGTAAAGAAGATCCTAAAAGTCTCTGATTAGTCGACTCTCTCCATTTAACACTTTCCTCTCTCTCCTTTTTTCCACTGACTCAATTCTAGTTTATTAGATTCTTGTTTAAAAGAATGCAAAAAGTTCAATAGAACTAAGAACACATAAAAAATAGCATAGAGGATCAAGGCCATTACCAAAAGTTCCTCCCAAGGATCCTATATCCTATTGGGTATCTGTTCCCCGCCTTTTCCCGCTAGGATCGGAAATCTTATATTTTCCATATCCATATACCGTTGAATCCTTGGGGTTCCAGAATCCGCCTATTTTACTAGTCTTCGGAAACGGAAAACCCTGAACCAAGAAGAGTTGGATATGTTATGTAGGGTATGTTTTTTTTTATTAATTTTATTTTGAGCTCTCAAGATATCGATATATACATATACAATCTCTACATAATGTCTCTCTCTCTATCTCTATATATTATATATATAATATGTACATTATGCAGTAGACCCATAATGGGAAATCCAAGTGGCTAATTTTTGAATTAAATAAAAAGCCCTTTTAACTCAGTGGTAGAGTAATGCCATGGTAAGGCATAAGTCATCGGTTCAAATCCGATAAAGGGCTTTTTAAATTAGTGGTAGAGTAATCTCGTGCTAAGACGTAAGTCGTTGGTTCGAATCTGATAGAGTACTTTTCTACTAAATTGATTCACTTTTTTTCTTTGTTTTTGAAACTTTCTCTATATTTTTAGAGAATTTTATGACTTAGTGCGGGATGGATGCATTTTTGGTATGAACACTAAATGAAGCACGGAGAATTAATCTATAACGATCAACTAAAAAAAATCCTAGATGAAAACATAACAGAAAAGTTGGAAAAACTCTTTGCTTTGGATCTATTTATACTTTTCGAGTATATTGACAATTCCAAAAAACTGCTCATACTATGATTATAGTATAATCACGAGCGGTTGTATATGGCCCTATCGTCTAGTGATGCCCCTATCGTCTAGTGGTTCAGGACATCTCTCTTTCAAGGAGGCAGCGGGGATTCGACTTCCCCTGGGGGTAGGGAGTATTATGAAAGGAGGTTAATCATAGATTAGCAAAAACCCTAGAATAAATTCTTCCTGGGTCGATGCCCGAGTGGTTAATGGGGACGGACTGTAAATTCGTTGACAATGTCTACGCTGGTTCAAATCCAGCTCGGCCCAAACCAAAAATCTAGGGCTTCGTGAGTATGAACTAAATCCTTTTGTTTTTCTTCCATAAAATAAAATGTCTGATCTATAGAAATAAAAGATAAAGAAAAAAGGGAAATTTTTTTTTCTAATCCATATCTCTCTCATTCCTTTCTTACAAACAAAAGAGTTTTTCTTATTGAAGGCTGGATTATTATCCATTTTTAGTGATAAAAAATCACGACATACTAGTTATGTCACTCTCACTATACCCACGTATAATATAATATGTGGGTATGTAGTATATGATTCGTCTATTTCTTAGAGTACGAAAGACGAATCGAATCTTCTTATGGTTCTATTTAAGAATGGGTATGCCATACACCCCGCGGGGATTGTAGTTCAATTGGTCAGAGCACCGCCCTGTCAAGGCGGAAGCTGCGGGTTCGAGCCCCGTCAGTCCCGAACTAGGGTTCAATGAATGGAGAAATTGATATTTCCTTTTTCCATGAAAAAAAGGGGCAGGGAGCAAGATCAAATACCCACAGGGCACCCTTACTTCACTTTTTTATTTTGCATCTCTCATTAAAGAGGGAGGGAGGGCATATAGGAATTTTTTTTTCACTACTCCCAATCGATAAAGAAAGACACACATACGATATGTGGATTAGTAGAATTTAGGATATTATATTACTCTATCTTTCTTTATGATGATACCATCCTCATCTTAATTTCCTATTCCACTCTTATGGAATAGAGTACCGGTATTTTACCGGAATCCATACATAAATCGTATTCCCTTTTTATTTCAGACCTCTTTTCCCCATCTCACTTCTACTGCTTATTTGGATGTCTATGTGACCCATAGAAAGTGAAAGTTGGTCATATAATACATACATAATTGTATGTATAACTATAAGAAAAAGGAAGGGAAATTGTATAAGATTAAGAAAGTATAAGATTAAGAAAGCTCGTGGGTTAGAGATATAGAAAAGAAAAAGTAGAAAAGGATTAAAAAAGAGGGAATTCCTAATCCAATCAAAAAACCCATTTTGGTCTTAGTGTGGATAGAGGATCTTCCTATGTTATACTATATAACTCTCATCCGTGAAATATAACTCTCATCCATGAATTGATTTGATAGATCCGATATTCATAATATTGAATTGATTCAGTATTATCAGAATGCAAGCCCTACCCTTGAATTTACAAGATACCCCTTTTTCCTCTCCATGGGATTACATCCCGAGTTATTGTGAAAATAAAAAATAAAGAGGTTATGGAAGTCAATATTCTCGCATTTATTGCTACTGCACTGTTCATTCTAGTTCCTACTTCTTTTTTACTTATTATTTATGTAAAAACAGTCAGCCAAAATAATTAATTGGAATTCCAATTAATCATTGAAGAAATTAAAAAGGGATTAAATAAAAAAAATCCAAGTCTTAAATGAAAGGATCTGGTTGGAATCTTAAAGTGTGGTAGAAAGAACTACATATAGTTTTTTCTACGACACTTTAGATTCTTTCTATTATATTATCTTTGAATCTACATAGAATAGATTAGTAGATTGAAATAGTTAAGTAGTCTAATTCAATTTCTTTTTTCATTGCATCCACTTAATTTCAATCAGGTCAAAATAAAAAAATCTAAGACAATTCTTGACCAAAGAATCCATGGAAGGAAAGAAAAATAATATGAAGAATAGACTATAGTAAAAAGTAAAAGGAAATGGAAAATGTGTGATATGCCGTGAATAGTTCCGTGGAAGAAAGTCTAATTTTCTTATGTATAGAACTTTTTTTAACCATTCGTCATTTCTAGTAGAAATTCTGAATTGGTATAATGGCTCTTTCTTACATTACAACTTACAATACAAGAGTTTCTTACAGGAGTGAAACAAAACTAAAGAAAAAGATTAAAGAATAACGTTTGACAAAATGATTAATGCAAAATGATCCATTAAAGAAAAGAATTGATACAACAATTTGATTACTTAATCAATTAGTAGTATCCCTAGAGTCCACTCCTTCCCCATACTACTAGTGAAAGAGAAAATGTAAAGACTACCATTAAAGCAGCCCAAGCGAGACTTACTATATCCATCTAAATTATGTCTCCTATTTCTATGAAGGGATTATTCTACTATTGATCAATAATCATAGTGGAATCAAGGGTACAGAGTCAAAAAGGGATTCCGCCCTAAGGCCATGGATCAATCAGTTCAAGGAATTTACTCCTAACAAATTCTTATAGGAATTCTGGTAGAATTAGAGAGCATTAAAAATACGAGATACTATAGCCCTTTTTTCCTTAAAAAAGAAAGAGTACGGGAATGATGTCCTGAATAGAAGAAGCGGGAATAGGAAGATTTTTTATTCCTTTTGTTACTCTTTTTTTTTTTTTTAAGCAAAGGACGCCCGAATATACCATAAAATTATCGATAGATAAATATTTATTGGATACCTACCTTACCTAATGTTTATTTTTGACCTAAACCCTGCAGCCTTGCTTTGTATCATTCTATGAAAGAATGAAGAGATTTTATCCATAATACAACTCCTAAATTGATTTTTGATCGACCTATTTAATCTGATTCTCGTTAGAATTAAGTAGTCCTTACTTTAGTGTATGTAGGTAACATAAGATGTACGATAAAAAAATGTATAATAATTAGTAAGTCTTGATATTCTTTCGTGGAGTCCCTTCTTGAATCTTAGATTGAAAAAAAAAAAGAATGCCCCTTAGGGACCTTTCTTTGGATACCAAGATTTCTGACATCTTATCCTCGTATTTTAAAATTATCAAATCGAATCTCAATTAAGAACCAATTCAAATTCATATAATAAAAGAATAAGGAAACACTACCTCACCCCTATTGATAACCATTTTGGCCACTACCGTCAAAACAAACCCTAACCCTAGTTTGAGGATAGAACTATGGTATGGTTTCTCTAAACCCAGTATCGGCAGGCCCAGTTACTCTCTTGCCCGAACTTATGCGAAGTAAAAATTTATCGAATTCGATCAGCACTATAAAAAAAACCTAAGTATTTTATTGATCAGGCGGCACCCAGATTTGAACTGGGGATAAAGGATTTGCAGTCCCCTGCCTTACCGCTTGGCCATGCCGCCAAAAAATCCGATCAAAAATCTAGAAAACAGCAAGTATTCATCCACGTTTTCTTACGAAAAGCCCCTTTTATTTTGAATATAATTCTACTTACTTTTTTCCAATCTTTTTCAAAAAATCTATTCCTGCTTTTTTTGATCCAGTTTCTATTATTCTCCTCGATAGATTCTATCTTAAAACATACATTGTTAACACAATAAAACTTCCCATTTCTTTCTATTGAGATGAAAAAGAAGAAAAAGTGGATTTCTATTCACAGGCTGCAAAATTCAGAATAAATTGGAACCGTTAACTAGAATTCTCTTTTTTTTATTGCAGTAGTGAACTACTCTTAAATCGGTATTATCTCCCCCCCCTTCAATGGCATAATAAAATATTATGGCTTTATGCTTAATCCGTGTATAGGTAAACTTTAGGTCCGAACAGCATTATTATCCAAAGATCCCCTTTATGTACATATCTCTATGGGGAATCATGCTTTAATTTTTCAAAGTATTAAATTAAATATCTTGAATAAAAAAAGGAAATTTGCTCTGATATAGAGTATAACCTGACTATCTTGGCGTACCCAAGTGAAATTACGATAAAAGAAAAGCATGGATATGGGGAGAGGTGGATAACTAGATTGGCATGTACTTAAAAAAGGGACTTACTTTATTTTAGAATTCCACAATGAAATACTGAATTTTCTAGCAATTATACTACTCCGATCCGAAATAAAAAAGAACCCTCAAATTATTTTGAGAAATTAAAGTAAGCACGCTATTCTAAATCGAAGTAAAGTCAAACTTTCTAGTATATTATATTACGGCTTTATTACATTCATAGAAAGGAGATAAAATGAGAAATCTTTGCCATCCAATCTGATTAGAATATCATAACATAAAGTATAAGTGGCAGAATTTTTTTTGTAGGAATGTTTTATCAATTCATTTTCATTTCATTTGTACCCCTGGCAAACTCGAACTTTCGTCCAAATGGTCTCTATTCATATGTATGAAATACATATATGAAATACGTATGTGGAGTTCCCTAGAATTTCATGTGATTCAGTAAACAGAATATAGATTCCATGATTGCTAGATCGATCCATAGGGATTGATGAAGAGTGAGCTGATAATGGAATTTTTCTTTGATAAACAGGAAACTTAAGATTAAGATGCTCCGGAATGGAAACGAGGGAATGTCCACAATACCCGGATTTAGTCAGATCCAATTCGAGGGATTTTGTAGGTTCATTAATCAAGCCTTGGCAGAAGAACTTGACAAGTTTCCAACAATTAAAGATCCAGATCACGAAATTGCATTTCAATTATTTGCGAAAGGATATCAACTGCTAGAACCCTCGATAAAAGAAAGAGATGCTGTGTATGAATCACTCACCTATTCTTCCGAATTATATGTATCTGCGAGATTAATTTTTGGTTTCGATGTGCAAAAGCAAACCATTTCTATCGGAAACATTCCTATAATGAATTCCTTAGGAACCTTTATTATAAATGGAATATACCGAATTGTGATCAATCAAATATTGCTAAGTCCTGGTATTTACTACCGCTCGGAATTAGATCATAAGGGAATTTCTATCTACACTGGCACTATAATATCAGATTGGGGGGGGAGATCGGAATTAGCAATTGATAAAAAAGAAAGGATATGGGCTCGCGTGAGTAGAAAACAAAAGATATCTATTCTAGTTCTATCATCAGCTATGGGTTCGAATCTAAGAGAAATTCTGGATAATGTTTCCTACCCTGAAATTTTCTTGTCTTTCCCGAATGCTAAAGAGAAGAAGAGGATTGAGTCAAAAGAAAAAGCTATTTTGGAGTTTTATCAACAATTTGCTTGTGTAGGTGGGGACCTGGTATTTTCGGAGTCCTTATGCGAGGAATTACAAAAGAAATTTTTTCAACAAAAATGTGAATTAGGAAGGATTGGTCGACGAAATATGAATCGGAGACTTAATCTTGATATTCCTCAGAACAATACATTCTTGTTACCACGAGATGTATTGGCCGCTACGGATCATTTGATTGGAATGAAATTTGGAACGGGTATACTTGACGATGACGATATGAATCACTTGAAAAATAAACGTATTCGTTCGGTTGCGGATCTGTTACAAGATCAATTCGGATTGGCTCTTGGTCGTTTACAACATGCAGTTCAAAAAACTATTCGTAGAGTATTCATACGTCAATCGAAACCGACTCCCCAAACTTTGGTAACTCCAACTTCAACTTCAATTTTATTAATAACTACTTATGAGACCTTTTTTGGCACATACCCGTTATCTCAAGTTTTTGATCAAACGAATCCATTGACACAAACTGTTCATGGGCGAAAAGTGAGTTGTTTAGGTCCTGGAGGGTTGACGGGGAGAACCGCAAGTTTTCGGAGCCGAGATATTCATCCGAGTCACTATGGGCGTATTTGTCCAATTGACACGTCTGAAGGAATCAATGTTGGACTTACTGGATCCTTAACAATTCATGCGAGAATTGATCACTTGTGGGGATCCATAGAGAGTCCGTTTTATGAAATATCTGCTGAGAAAGCAAAAGAAAAAAAAGAGAGACAGGTGGTTTATCTATCACCAAATAGAGATGAATATTATATGATAGCAGCAGGAAATTCTTTGTCCTTGAATCAAGGTATTCAGGAAGAACAGGTTGTTCCGGCTAGATACCGTCAAGAATTCTTGACTATTGCATGGGAACAGATTCATGTTAGAAGTATTTTTCCTTTCCAATATTTTTCTATTGGGGGTTCTCTCATTCCTTTTATTGAGCACAATGATGCGAATCGGGCTTTAATGAGTTCTAATATGCAGCGCCAAGCAGTTCCGCTTTCTCGGTCCGAGAAATGCATTGTTGGAACTGGATTGGAACGCCAAACAGCTCTAGATTCGAGGGTTTCCATTATAGCCGAACGCGAGGGAAAGATCATTTCTACTGATAGTCATAAGATACTTTTATCAAGTAGTGGGAAGACTATAAGTATTCCTTTAGTTAACCACCGTCGCTCTAACAAAAATACTTGTATGCACCAAAAACCCCGGGTTCCACGGGGTAAATCCATTAAAAAAGGACAAATTTTAGCAGAAGGAGCTGCTACAATTGGGGGCGAACTTGCTTTAGGAAAAAACGTATTAGTAGCTTATATGCCATGGGAAGGTTACAATTTTGAAGACGCAGTACTAATTAGCGAACGTTTGGTATATGAAGATATTTATACCTCTTTTCACATCCGGAAATATGAAATTCAGACGGATACGACAAGCCAGGGCTCCGCTGAAAAAATCACTAAAGAAATACCACATCTAGAAGAACATTTACTCCGCAATTTGGACAGAAATGGAGTTGTTAGGTTGGGATCCTGGGTAGAAACTGGTGATATTTTAGTAGGTAAATTAACGCCTCAGATAGCGAGCGAATCATCTTATATCGCGGAAGCTGGATTATTACGGGCCATATTTGGCCTTGAGGTTTCCACTTCAAAAGAAACTTCTCTGAAATTACCTATAGGTGGAAGAGGGCGCGTTATCGATGTGAAATGGATCCAAAGGGACCCGCTCGACATAATGGTTCGTGTATATATTTTACAGAAACGTGAAATCAAAGTTGGGGATAAAGTAGCCGGAAGACATGGGAATAAAGGGATCATTTCCAAAATTTTGCCTAGGCAAGATATGCCCTATTTGCAAGATGGAACACCCGTTGATATGGTCTTCAATCCCTTAGGAGTACCCTCCCGAATGAATGTGGGACAAATATTTGAAAGCTCGCTCGGATTAGCGGGGGATCTGCTAAAGAAACATTATAGAATAGCACCCTTTGATGAGAGATATGAGCAAGAGGCTTCAAGAAAACTTGTGTTTTCAGAATTATATGAAGCCAGTAAAGAAACAAAAAATCCATGGGTATTTGAACCCGAGTACCCGGGAAAAAGCAGAATATTTGATGGAAGAACAGGCGACCCCTTTGAGCAACCTGTTCTAATAGGGAAGTCCTATATCTTAAAATTAATTCATCAAGTTGATGAGAAAATTCATGGGCGTTCTACTGGGCCCTACTCACTTGTTACACAACAACCGGTTAGAGGAAGAGCCAAGCAAGGGGGACAACGAGTAGGAGAAATGGAAGTTTGGGCTTTAGAAGGATTTGGTGTTGCTCATATTTTACAAGAGATACTTACTTATAAATCTGACCATCTTATAGCTCGCCAAGAAATACTTAATGCTACGATCTGGGGAAAAAGAATACCTAATCATGAGGATCCTCCAGAATCTTTTCGAGTGCTCGTTCGAGAACTACGATCTTTGGCTCTAGAACTGAATCATTTCCTTGTATCTGAAAAGAACTTCCAGGTTAATAGGGAGGAAGTTTGATCGGAATAAATATAAATTCTTTTCTTATTTCTATTTTATGATTGACCAATATAAACATCAACAACTTCAAATTGGACTCGTTTCCCCTCAACAAATAAAGGCTTGGGCTAACAAAAACCTACCTAATGGAGAAGTCGTTGGCGAAGTCACAAGGCCCTCTACTTTTCATTATAAAACCGATAAACCAGAAAAAGATGGATTGTTTTGCGAAAGAATCTTTGGACCCATAAAAAGCGGGATTTGCGCTTGTGGCAATTCTCGAGCGAGCGGAGCTGAAAACGAAGACGAAAGATTTTGCCAAAAATGCGGGGTCGAATTTGTGGATTCTCGGATACGAAGATATCAAATGGGATACATCAAACTCGCATGTCCCGTGACTCATGTGTGGTATTTGAAAGGTCTTCCTAGTTATATCGCGAATCTTTTAGATAAACCTCTTAAGAAGTTGGAGGGCCTAGTATACGGCGATTTCTCTTTTGCTAGGCCCAGCACTAAAAAACCCACTTTTTTACGATTACGAGGTTTATTCGAAGAGGAAATTGCATCCTGTAACCACAGCATTTCTCCCTTTTTTTCTACCCCAGGCTTTGCAACATTTCGAAATCGGGAAATTGCGACAGGAGCAGGTGCTATTAGAGAACAATTAGCAGATTTGGATTTGCGAATTATTATAGAGAATTCTTTGGTCGAATGGAAGGAATTAGAAGACGAGGGGTATAGTGGAGATGAGTGGGAAGATAGAAAAAGACGAATAAGAAAAGTTTTTTTGATTAGACGCATGCAATTGGCGAAACATTTTATTCAAACAAATGTAGAACCAGAATGGATGGTTTTGTGCTTATTACCGGTTCTTCCTCCCGAATTGAGACCTATTGTTTATAGGTCTGGAGATAAAGTAGTGACTTCAGACATTAATGAACTTTATAAGAGAGTTATCCGTCGGAACAACAATCTTGCCTATCTATTAAAAAGAAGTGAATTAGCGCCAGCAGATTTAGTAATGTGCCAGGAAAAATTGGTACAAGAAGCCGTGGATACACTTCTTGATAGTGGGTCCCGCGGGCAACCGACGAGGGATGGTCACAATAAAGTATACAAATCACTTTCAGATGTAATTGAAGGTAAAGAGGGAAGGTTTCGCGAGACTCTGCTTGGGAAACGGGTCGATTACTCGGGGCGTTCTGTCATTGTTGTGGGTCCTTCGCTTTCATTACATCAATGTGGATTACCTCTAGAGATAGCAATAAAGCTTTTTCAGCTATTTGTAATTCGCGATTTAATCACGAAACGCGCCACTTCTAATGTAAGGATTGCTAAAAGGAAAATTTGGGAAAAAGAACCCATTGTATGGGAAATACTTCAAGAAGTTATGCGGGGACATCCTGTACTGTTAAATAGAGCACCTACCCTGCATAGATTAGGCATACAGGCCTTTCAACCCACTTTAGTAGAGGGGCGTACTATTTCTTTACACCCATTAGTGTGTAAGGGTTTCAATGCGGACTTTGATGGAGATCAAATGGCTGTTCATCTACCTTTATCCTTGGAAGCTCAGGCAGAAGCCCGTTTACTTATGTTTTCTCATATGAATCTCTTATCTCCCGCTATTGGGGATCCTATTTGCGTACCAACCCAAGACATGCTTATCGGGCTTTATGTATTAACGATTGGAAAGCGTCGAGGTATTTGTGCAAATAGATATAATAGTTGCAGAAACTACCCAAATCTAAAAGTAAATTACAATAATAATAATAATTTTAAATATAGGAAAGATAAAGAACCCCATTTTTCTAGTTCTTATGATGCACTGGGAGCTTATAGACAAAAACTAATCAGTTTAGATAGTCCCTTGTGGCTACGATGGAACCTGGATCAACGCGTCATTGGGTCAAGAGAAGTTCCGATTGAAGTTCAATATGAATCTTTGGGGACTTATCATGAGATTTATGCCCACTATCTAATAATGGGAAATAGAAAAAAAGAAATTCGTTCGATATACATTCGAACCACTCTTGGTCATATTTCTTTTTATAGAGAAATAGAGGAAGCCATACAAGGATTTAGTCAGGCCTATTCATACACTACCTAAACAAGAAAGTTAGATTCGGCGATGCCCCTCCCCTTTCGGGGGGCATTCCGATTTCCCTAGTATCATCATTATTTGCCACGCGAATCCAGATTGAGATTGAGGCAATTAAGTTAATTAAATTTTCGAATCACTGACTCAGGCCCATTGTCGAATCCTACTCAGCAATTGTCGAATCCTACTCAGCCGAAAAGGGGGTACTTATGTATGGCGGAACGGGCCAATCTGGTCTTTCATAATAAAGAGATAGACGGAACTGGTATGAAACGACTTATTAGCAGATTAATAGATCATTTTGGAATGGGATATACATCCCATATACTGGATCAACTAAAGACTCTGGGCTTCCATCAAGCCACTACTACATCGATTTCGTTAGGAATCGAGGATCTTTTAACAATACCCTCTAAGGGATGGTTAGTCCAAGACGCGGAACAACAGAGTTTTCTTTTGGAGAAACACTATTATTATGGGGCTGTACACGCGGTAGAAAAATTACGCCAATCTGTTGAGATATGGTATGCGACAAGTGAATATTTGAAACAAGAAATGAATTCAAATTTTCGGATAACGGATCCTTCTAATCCAGTCTATCTAATGTCTTTTTCAGGAGCCAGAGGAAATGCATCTCAAGTACACCAATTAGTAGGTATGAGAGGATTAATGTCGGACCCTCAAGGACAAATGATTGATTTACCTATTCAAAGCAATTTACGCGAGGGACTTTCTTTGACAGAATATATAATTTCCTGCTATGGAGCCCGCAAAGGGGTTGTAGATACTGCTGTGCGAACAGCAGATGCTGGATATCTTACACGTAGACTTGTTGAAGTAGTTCAACATATTATTGTGCGTAGAAGAGATTGTGGTACTATCCGAGGTATTTCTGTAAGTCCTCAAAATGGGATGACGGAAAAACTTTTTGTCCAAACACTAATTGGTCGTGTATTAGCAGACGATATATATATCGGTTCACGATGCATTGCCGCGCGAAATCAAGATATTGGAATTGGATTAGTCAATCGATTCATAACTGCCTTTCGAGCACAACCATTTCGAGCACAACCAATATATATTAGAACCCCCTTTACTTGCCGAAGCACTTCTTGGATCTGTCAATTATGCTATGGCCGGAGTCCTACTCATAGTGATCTGGTCGAATTGGGAGAAGCCGTAGGTATTATTGCAGGTCAATCAATTGGGGAGCCAGGGACTCAACTAACATTAAGAACTTTTCATACTGGCGGAGTATTCACAGGGGGTACTGCCGACCTTGTACGATCCCCTTCGAATGGAAAAATAAAATTCAATGAGAATTTGGTTCACCCCACACGTACCCGTCATGGGCAGCCTGCTTTTCTATGTTATATAGACTTGCATGTAACTATTCAGAGTCAAGATATTCTATATAGTGTGAATATTCCCTCAAAAAGCTTGATTCTAGTGCAAAATGATCAATATGTAAAATCCGAACAAGTAATTGCGGAGATTCGTGCCGGAACGTCCACTTTACATTTTAAAGAAAGGGTACAAAAGCATATTTATTCTGAATCAGACGGCGAAATGCACTGGAGTACTGATGTTTACCATGCGCCCGAATATCAATATGGTAATCTTCGCCGATTACCAAAAACAAGCCATTTATGGATATTGTCAGTAAGTATGTGCAGATCCAGTATAGCGTCTTTTTCACTCCACAAGGATCAAGATCAAATGAATACTTATGGTAAAAAAGATAGGGAAATTCTTGATTATTCAACGTCGGATCGAATCATGTCCAATGGCCATTGGAATTTTATCTATCCTTCTATTTTTCAAGATAATTCAGATTTGTTGGCGAAAAAGCGAAGAAATAGGTTCGTCATTCCATTACAATATCATCAAGAACAAGAGAAAGAACTAATATCCTGTTTTGGGATTTCGATTGAAATCCCCCTTATGGGTGTTTTACGTAGAAATACTATTTTTGCTTATTTTGACGATCCCCGATACAGAAAAGATAAAAAGGGTTCAGGAATTGTTAAATTTAGATATAGGACCCTAGAAGAAGAATATAGGACTCGAGCGGAAGACTCAGAAGAGGAATATGAGACCCTAGAAGACGAATACAGGACCCGAGAGGACGAATATGAATATGAAACCCTAGAAGAATCTAAATATGGAATCCTAGAAGACGAATACGAATATGAAACCCTAGAAGACGAATATGGGAGCCCAGAAAACGAATATGGGAACCCAGAGAACGAATATAGGACTTTAGAGAAAGACTCAGAAGAGGAATATGGGAGCCCAGAGAGCAAATATAGGACCCAAGAGGACGAATATGGAACTCTAGAGGAAGACTCAGAAGACGAATATGGCAGCCCCGGGGAAAGCGCAGAGGAAAAATATGGTACTTTAGAGGAAGACTCAGAAGAAGATTCAGAGGACGAATACGAGAGCCCAGAGGAAGATTCCATCTTAAAAAAAGAGGGTTTGATTGAGCATCGAGGAACAAAAGAATTTAGTCTAAAATACCAAAAAGAAGTAGATCGGTTTTTTTTCATTCTTCAAGAACTTCATATCTTGCCGAGATCTTCATCCCTAAAGATACTTGACAATAGTATTATTGGAGTGAATACACAACTCACAAAAAATACAAGAAGTCGACTAGGCGGACTGGTCCGAGTGAAGAGAAAAAAAAGCCATACGGAACTCAAAATATTTTCCGGAGATATTCATTTTCCTGAAGAGGCGGATAAGATATTAGGTGGCTGTTTGATACCGCCAGAAAGACAAAAAAAAGATTCTAAGGAATCAAAAAAAAGGAAAAATTGGGTCTATGTTCAACGGAAAAAAATTCTCAAGAGCAAGGAAAAGTATTTTGTTTCCGTTCGCCCTACAGTGGCATATGAAATGGACGAAGGAAGAAATTTAGCAACACTTTTCCCGCAGGATCTCTTGCAAGAAGAAAATAATCTCCAAATTCGACTTGTCAATTTTATTTCTCATGAAAATAGCAAGTTAACTCAAAGAATTTATCACACAAATAGTCAATTTGTTAGAACTTGCTTAGTAGTGAATTGGGAACAAGAAGAAAAAGAAAAGGCTGGTGCTTCCCTTGTTGAGGTAAGAGCAAATGATCTTATTCGCGATTTCCTAAGAATTGAGTTAGTCAAGTCCACTATTTCGTATACACGAAAAAGGTATGGTAGGACAAGTGCAGGACCGATTCCCCATAATAGGTTAGATCGCGCCAATATCAATTCTTTTTATTCCAAGGCGAAGATTGAATCACTTAGCCAACATCCAGAAGCTATTGGCACTTTGTTGAATCGAAATAAAGAATACCACTCTTTGATGATTTTGTCGGCATCCAACTGTTCTCGAATTGGTTTATTCAAGAATTCAAAACATCCCAATGCGATAAAAGAATGGAATCCTAGAATTCCTATTCGAGAAATTTTTGGGCCCTTAGGCGCTATTGTAGCTAGTATATCGCATTTTTCTTCATCTTACTATTTACTAACGCATAATAAAATCCTGTTAAAAAAATATTTGTTCGTTGACAATTTAAAACAAACCTTCCAAGTACTTCAAGAACTTAAATACTCTTTAATAGATGAAAATAAAAGGATTTCTAATTTCGATAGTAACATAATGTTGGATCCATTCCTTTTGAATTGTCACTTTGTCCATCATGATTCTTGGGAAGAGACATTGGCAATAATTCACCTTGGACAATTTATTTGTGAAAATGTATGTCTATTTAAATCGCACATAAAAAAATCCGGTCAAATTTTCATTGTAAATATGAATTCCTTTGTTATAAGAGCAGCTAAACCTTATTTGGCCACTACAGGAGCAACTGTTAATGGTCATTATGGAGAAATCCTTTACAAGGGAGATAGGTTAGTTACGTTTATATATGAAAAATCGAGATCTAGTGACATAACGCAAGGTCTTCCAAAAGTGGAACAAATCTTTGAAGCGCGTTCAATTGATTCATTATCCCCGAATCTCGAAAGGAGAATTGAGGATTGGAATGAGCGTATACCAAGAATTCTTGGGGTCCCTTGGGGATTCTTGATTGGAGCTGAGCTAACCATAGCCCAAAGTCGTATCTCTTTGGTTAATAAAATCCAAAAGGTTTATCGATCCCAAGGGGTACAGATCCATAATAGACATATAGAGATTATTATACGCCAAGTAACATCAAAAGTGCGGGTTTCCGAAGATGGAATGTCTAATGTTTTTTCGCCTGGGGAATTAATCGGACTATTGCGAGCGGAACGAGCAGGACGAGCTTTGGATGAATCGATCTATTATCGGGCAATCTTATTGGGAATAACAAGGGCTTCCCTGAATACCCAAAGTTTCATATCTGAAGCAAGTTTTCAAGAAACTGCTCGAGTTTTAGCAAAAGCTGCCCTACGAGGTCGCATTGATTGGTTGAAAGGCTTGAAAGAAAACGTAGTTCTGGGGGGGATTATACCTGTTGGTACCGGATTCCAAAAATTTGTGCATCGTTCCCCACAAGACAAGAACCTTTATTTCGAAATAAAAAAAAAAAATCTATTCGCGTCGGAAATGAGAGATTTTTTGTTTCTCCATACAGAATTAGTTTCTTCAGATTCTGACGTAACAAACAATTTTTATGAGACATAAGAACCCCCATAAAAATATTTTTTACTTTACTAGACTTTTGAACTTAGAACACTAACAGGTCAAATTTTAGATTTTTAAGATTTTTATTTTAATAAGTAAAACAAGTCAGTTAATTCATTAAGGTGGTTATGTTTATACCATGTATCAATGGCCAACTCTTATCTTAGTACAAGGTTCTCTCGGAACAATTATTATTTATTTCAAGCTATTTCGGATCTTTCTTAATCTTCAAAAAGAACTAAATTCCGTAATGGAATGGTAGGATTAAAAAAAAGGAAGTGTGGAAAAAATGACAAGAAGATATTGGAACATTAATTTGAAAGAGATGATAGAAGCAGGAGTTCATTTTGGTCATGGTATTAAGAAATGGAATCCTAAAATGGCCCCTTACATTTCGGCAAAGCGTAAAGGTACTCATATTATAAATCTCGCTAGAACGGCTCGTTTTTTATCAGAAGCTTGTGATTTAGTTTTTGATGCAGCAAGTCAGGGAAAAAGTTTCTTAATTGTTGGTACCAAAAAAAGAGCAACAGATTTAGTAGCATCAGCTGCAATAAGGGCTCGTTGTCATTATGTTAATAAAAAGTGGTTCAGTGGTATGTTAACGAATTGGTCGATTACGAAAACTAGACTTTCTCAATTTAGAGACTTAAGAGCAGAAGAAAAAATGGGAAAATTCCACCATCTCCCAAAAAGAGATGTGGCAATCTTGAAGAGAAAATTATCTACTTTGCAAAGGTATCTCGGCGGGATCAAATATATGACGAGATTGCCAGACATTGTGATCGTCCTTGATCAGCAAAAAGAGTATATAGCTCTTCGGGAATGTGCCATTTTGGGGATTCCTACTATTTCTTTAGTCGATACAAATTGTGACCCGGATCTCGCGAATATATCGATTCCAGCCAACGATGACACTATGACTTCAATTCGATTGATTCTTAACAAATTAGTATTTTCAATTTGTGAGGGCCGTTCTCTCTATATAAGAAATCGTTGATTAAGAATATATAGTGAATTCTTGGGCAACTGCGTAAATTTATGGAATCACTTACTTTACTATATCTTTTTTTTTGCATAGAATTTTTTTTGCATAGAAAAAAGAAGGGGAATATTGATATATATTAGAGGGTATTGATATATATTATGATCTGATGTGCTTTCTTGGTATCCTAAATATAAGATTAATACTTCAAGTTGCTGAGTTGAGAAAGAGATGGTTGAATCAAAAGAATTCCTTTTTTGAAGTTCAATTTTTATCAGAGGACAATATGAATATTATACCTTGTTCCATTAAAACACTCAAGGGGTTATACGATATATCGGGTGTAGAAGTAGGCCAACACTTCTATTGGCAAATAGGAGGTTTCCAAATTCATGCCCAAGTACTCATCACTTCTTGGGTCGTAATTACTATCTTGCTAGGTTCAGTTGTCATAGCTGTTCGGAATCCACAAACCATCCCGACCGACGGTCAGAATTTTTTTGAATATGTCCTTGAGTTTATTCGAGACTTGAGCAAAACTCAGATTGGAGAAGAATATGGTCCCTGGGTTCCCTTTATTGGAACTATGTTCCTTTTTATTTTTGTTTCGAATTGGTCGGGTGCTCTTTTACCTTGGAAAATTATAGAGTTACCCCATGGGGAATTAGCAGCGCCCACGAATGATATAAATACTACTGTTGCTTTAGCTTTACTCACGTCAGCGGCATATTTTTATGCTGGTCTTAGCAAAAAAGGATTGAGCTATTTCGAGAAATATATTAAACCAACTCCAATCCTTTTACCAATTAACATCCTAGAAGATTTCACAAAACCATTATCGCTTAGCTTTCGACTTTTCGGGAATATATTGGCGGATGAATTAGTCGTTGTTGTTCTTGTTTCTTTAGTCCCCTTAGTAATCCCTATACCGGTCATGTTTCTTGGATTATTTACAAGCGGTATTCAAGCTCTTATTTTTGCAACATTAGCCGCAGCCTATATAGGTGAATCCATGGAGGGTCATCATTGAATTGACTCTTTTTGGAAATAGTATTTTTTTTTTTTGCAGCTTAGCTCAATTCATGCATGGTTCCAGATAATCTGCTTGGTTGCAAAAAAATAGTTAGAAATGCGTATGAATATATAGCCTAGAGTTGTAGGAGAGAGAATAGAATAGACTATATTATGGAATTTTCAAAGTATATATGCATTAAGGAGGGTGGAGTCAGGCTAGATCTATACTATAATATCCTTAATGTCTATAAGTGGAGTCCTCTTTTATGCAGGTTTCCACTTTAAGCAATGATTTTAGAATCCGATTCAATAGAAAATGAGAAAATATGCAAACAAAATAGAAGAAACAAATGTATATATATAGGATATTATATTATATATTCCTAGGTTAGATTCATTATCTAATCCGATATATGGATATGGAATTCCCTTCTATGTAGTTCGGACAATTCACATTATCATTTCAATTTGATTTCAATTTGTACTTTTTAGTTACTTTACTTCTCCCCAATAGAGCTTAGAAGTAAGAATTTATTGGTTGATTGTATCCTTAACCATTTCTTTTTTTTGACACGAGGAACTACTCACCATGAATCCACTAATTGCTGCTGCTTCTGTTATTGCTGCTGGATTGGCCGTAGGGCTTGCTTCTATTGGACCTGGAGTTGGTCAAGGTACTGCTGCAGGACAAGCTGTAGAAGGTATTGCGAGACAGCCAGAAGCAGAAGGTAAAATACGAGGTACTTTATTGCTTAGTCTAGCTTTTATGGAAGCTTTAACAATTTATGGACTAGTTGTGGCACTAGCGCTTTTATTTGCGAACCCTTTTGTTTAATCTTAAAAAAAAAATTCTTTCGATTTCGATTAGATACTTTTTTCTTTTTTTAGTAAATTGGTATTTGCTTCCACAATTCCAATTATATCAATACTTTATTTAATTTACTCCTATTTATTACTCCTGGAATTATCTATTTATCGGGACAGATAATACCCCATTCTAGGAAGGGCTGAGTTGAGTATTATTAATTTAGAAGATATGCTCACCTTCTTATTTCCCGTCCTTAGTTTAGGAAAGTGGAAAGTTTTTTCCTTTTATTTTAGGAATTTTGGGAACAGAACATTTCAACAAAGGAAGTCTTTCACCGGTCAAACAAGACGTAAGACTTAATCTAAAAGAAATTACTAGATTGAATCTATTTGCATTAAAAAAACCGATCAAAAAAGGGCGAGCGAAGTAAGTGATCGAAAAACTTTGTTCTTTGTTCGTCCTATCTATAAGAGGAGAGCATATGAAAAATGTAACCCATTCTTTCGTTTTTTTAGCTCACTGGCCATCCGCTGGCAGTTTCGGGCTTAATACCGATATTTTAGCAACAAATCTAATAAATCTAACTGTAGTGGTTGGTGTTTTGATTTTTTTTGGAAAGGGAGTGTGTGCGAGTTGTCTATTTCAAGAATAGATTGGATCTATCCGGCTGCACTTTATAATATTTTTTAGTATTTTTCGGATAAATAAGAAAAGGGTGCACGATCTCGACGAATTACTTCTGAATAAATTCAGAAATCATATGGAAGAACCATAGCATTTCGCGACTCATTGGTAAATCAACTTTGATTCTCTATAAACCAAGAATGTGAGACCATTAACACGGTTAAAGCTAAACTGCTTGAAGTCCAGGCAAAAAGAGGTACTCTTTCTACAACTATATTAGTATTAGTACCAATTTAAACGGGAAATAGCTAATGTAAAATTTATCTGATATAGAACACTCATATCGATAAAATGGTTTGAACTATTTACTAGAAAAAAAAGGGGGCACCCTGCCCTTTTTTAACCAATGCCGAATCGACGACCTATGTATAAAAAAGAGAAATTTTTTGGATTTGAAGAAAAAAAAAATAAAAAAGAATTCTATTAATTTTCATTTTCCATTTATTTAGTTAGTTTTTCTTAATGAAATTGAAATTATTAACTAGAGGGCAAATAAAAATAAAGAAACAACTTTGCTGACCATGATATATTTTTATCTAGGCGGAAGAGTCCTCTTAATATTTATCTAGTCTTATATAGGTTTCGGTATATTGAAATATAAACATAAAAAAGAAGATAGAGGATAGGCTCATTACTTAAAAAAAAGATATGGAAATAGCTATAGAAAAAAAAAAAGGAGCGTGAGAGCCAAATGAATCGAAAGATTCATGTTTGGTTCGGGAAGAGATCATAAAAGTTGTAAACTTACAAAATAATCTACTTTCATTAAAAGATTTATTAGATAATCGAAAACAGAGGATCTTGAGTACTATTCGAAATTCAGAAGAATTGCGTAGAGGGACCATTGAGCAACTCGAAAAAGCTCGGATTCGATTACAGAAAGTCGAACTAGAAGCGGATGAGTATCGAATGAATGGATACTCTGAGATAGAACGAGAAAAAGCAAATTTGATTAATGCTACTTCTATTAGTTTGGAACAATTGGAAAAGTCTAAAAACGAAACCCTTTATTTTGAAAAACAAAGGGCAATGAATCAGGTCCGACAGCGGGTTTTCCAACAGGCCGTACAAGGAGCTCTAGGAACTCTGAATAGTTGTTTGAATACCGAGTTACATTTCCGTACGATTCGTGCTAATATTGGCATTGGCATTCTCGGGTCCCTGGAATGGAAGAAATAATTAAATTAATTAGGCCTTGAACTTCTACTTTCGTTTAGAATTTAGGCATTATTTTTCCCCTTGCTTCCGAAAAAAGAGTCAAGAAACACTAATGGCAACCCTTCGAGTCGACGAAATTCATAAAATTCTCCGCGAACGTATTGAACAATATAATAGGAAAGTAGGGATTGAGAATATAGGTCGCGTAGTTCAAGTGGGGGATGGGATTGCTCGTATTATAGGTCTTGGTGAAATAATGTCAGGTGAATTAGTCGAATTTGCAGAAGGTACTAGGGGTATTGCTCTGAATTTGGAATCCAAAAATGTTGGGATTGTATTAATGGGCGATGGGTTGATGATACAAGAGGGAAGTTTTGTAAAAGCAACAGGAAGAATTGCTCAGATACCCGTGAGTGAGGCTTACTTGGGTCGTGTTGTAAATGCTCTGGCTAAACCTATTGATGGGAAAGGCGAAATTATAGCTTCCGAATCTCGCTTAATTGAATCTCCTGCTCCAAGTATAATTTCCAGGCGTTCCGTATACGAACCTCTTCAAACAGGGCTTATTGCTATCGATTCGATGATCCCTATAGGGCGCGGTCAGCGAGAGTTAATTATTGGGGACAGACAGACTGGCAAAACAGCAGTAGCCACAGATACAATTCTCAATCAAAAAGGGCAAGGTGTAATATGTGTTTATGTAGCTATCGGTCAAAGAGCATCCTCCGTAGCTCAAGTAGTAACTACTTTCCATGAGGAGGGGGCCATGGAATACACTATTGTAGTAGCTGAAATGGCGGATTCACCTGCTACATTACAATACCTCGCTCCTTATACGGGAGCAGCCCTGGCTGAGTATTTTATGTACCGCGAACGGCATACTTTAATAATTTATGATGATCTCTCCAAACAGGCACAAGCTTATCGCCAAATGTCCCTTCTATTAAGAAGACCTCCCGGACGTGAGGCTTATCCAGGGGATGTTTTTTATTTGCATTCACGCCTTTTAGAAAGAGCCGCTAAATTAAATTCTCTTTTAGGCGAAGGAAGTATGACCGCTTTACCAATAGTTGAGACTCAATCTGGAGACGTTTCCGCCTATATTCCTACTAATGTAATCTCCATTACAGATGGACAAATATTCTTATCTGCGGATCTATTCAATGCCGGAATTCGACCCGCTATTAATGTGGGTATTTCTGTTTCCAGAGTAGGATCCGCGGCTCAAATTAAAGCCATGAAACAAGTAGCTGGCAAATCAAAATTGGAACTAGCGCAATTCGCAGAGTTACAAGCCTTTGCACAATTCGCCTCTGCTCTCGATAAAACAAGTCAGAATCAATTGGCAAGGGGTCGACGATTAAGGGAATTGCTTAAACAATCCCAGGCAAATCCTCTCCCAGTGGAAGAGCAGATAGCTACTATTTATACCGGAACAAGAGGATATCTTGATTCGTTAGAAATTGAACAGGTAAATAAATTTCTGGATGAGTTACGTAAACATCTAAAAGATACTAAACCTCAATTCCAAGAAATTATATCTTCTAGCAAGACATTCACCGAGCAAGCGGAAATCCTTTTGAAGGAAGCTATTCAGGAACAGCTGGAACGGTTTTCTCTTCAGTAACAAATAAATTTTGCATGTCTACTCTTGTTAGTAGAATAGGAATCGTTGAGAAAGCTTTTTCATTTGAATCATGCAAAAAAGTTTTCTTTGTTTTTAGTTTAGTATAGTTATTTAAAGAATAGATAGAAATAAGATTGCGTCCAATAGGATTTGAACCTATACCAAAGGTTTAGAAGACCTCTGTCCTATCCATTAGACAATGGACGCTTTTCTTTCATATTTTATTCTTTCTTTTATTTTTTTGCTTCTTCCGAGAAAAAACTGTTAGACCAAAACTCTTTTAGGAAATCAAAAAATCCAGATACAAATGCATGATGTATATATTATATCATGCATATATCATAAAGAAGGAGTATGGAGGCGGTAGTGGGAATCGAACCCGCAACCCCAAGGTTATGAGCCTTATGAGCTACCAAACTGCTCTATACTCTTAAACTAAAGAGGGGTAACTAGTGGATAAAAGAGGGTTGGATACGCCCCTCTACCAATATCTATACAAATAGAATAGTCCATTTATACAGAATGGTAAAGAGGGCTCCTCTATGATTATCAATTCCAGAAATCCATACAAATACGAAAGGGTATTTTATCCTTACCAACTGGATCTTGTTGCACCCGGTAACAAACATTCATAAACCATTTCTCGAAGTACGTGTCCGGATAGCCCAAAATGTCGATAGTTAGCTCTAGGTCTTCCGGTCAAAAAACAACGTCGATGAAGGCGTGTAGGTGCACTATTACGCGGTAGGGATTGCAATTTTTCTCGCATTTTCGTTTTTTCACTCAAACTCAAGGGAGAAACTTTGCTTCTTATCTTTTTTTTTAAAGATTGACGAATCAAATGATATTTCTGTTCTAATTTCTGCCGCTTCTTCTCCCTCTGAATCAAACTTTTTTTTGCCATAATGTGTCGTTGCTATTATTACCAAGTATACGGTTCTAATCCTAGATGGAAAAATAAATAGAAAAAGAAATCTAAAAAGGCAGATCCTCCCTCTCTATCAAGAGTAATGAACTAGGTGCTGATACAGTACAAAAAAACAAACTAAATTAACCAAACTTGCCTGATGTTGAGGCAATCAAGAAAGCTGCATAAGTGAATATATAACCCACGGAAAAAGTGAGCTAATCCAACCAATCTTGCTTGCACAATGGAAAGAGCCACGGGCTTATCTCTCCAGCGAATTAAATTAGCTAAAGGTGTGCGTTCATGAGCCCATGCTAAAGTCTCAATTAATTCCTGCCAATACCCCCGCCAGGAAATTAAGAACATAAATCCAGTAGCCCAAACAAGATGTCCAAATAAGAACATCCACGCCCATACCGATAAACTATTCATCCCAAAAGGATTATATCCATTGATAAGTTGTGAAGAGTTTAACCATAGGTAATCTCTTAACCATCCCATCAAATAAGTGGAGGATTCATTAAATTGTGAAACGTTGCCCTGCCATAATGTGATATGTTTCCAATGCCAATAAAAAGTAACCCACCCAATGGTATTTAACATCCAGAAAACTGCCAAATAAAATGCGTCCCAAGCAGAAATATCACAAGTACCGCCGCGCCCTGGGCCGTCACAAGGAAAACTATATCCAAAATCCTTTTTATCTGGCATTAATTTGGAACCGCGTGCATCTAAAGCGCCCTTTACTAAAATCAATGTAGTTGTATGCAAACCTAGAGCAATAGCATGATGAACCAAGAAATCCCCAGGTCCTATTGTTAAGAAAAGCGAATTACTATTCTCATTAACAGCATTCAACCATCCGGGCAACCATAGGCTTCGACCCGCATTGAAAGCGGGGCCATTCGTTGAAGATAAGAGTATATCGAACCCATATGTCGTCTTGCCATGAGCAGATTGTATCCATTGGGCAAATATAGGTTCGATCAAGATTTGCTTTTCTGGAGTACCAAAAGCAAGCATGACGTCGTTATGAACATAAAGGCCCAAGGTATGGAATCCTAGAAAGAGGCTAGCCCAACTTAAATGAGATATGATAGCTTCTTTATGGTCTAACATTCTTGCCAATACATTATCCTCATTCTGTTCCGGATTGTAATCCCTAATGAAAAAAATAGCTCCATGAGCAAAAGCCCCTGTCATGATGAACCCTGCAATATATTGGTGATGAGTATATAAAGCAGCTTGAGTAGTAAAGTCTTGTGCTATGAATGCATAAGGAGGTAAAGAGTACATATGTTGAGCTACTAAGGAAGTAATAACCCCTAAAGAAGCTAGAGCAAGACCTAACTGAAAATGAATCGAATTGTTGATTGTGTCATAAAGGCCCTTATGCCCACGCCCTAATCGACCCCCCCGGAGGAGTATGCGCTTCTAAAAGATCTTTAATACTGTGCCCAATTCGAAGTTAGTTCGATACATGTGACCGGCAATGAGAAAAATAAATGCAATAGCTAAATGATGGTGAGCCATATCGGTCAGCCACAAACTTTGTGTTTGTGGATGGAATCCCCCAAGAAGAGTTAGAATGGCAAGTTCACGCTCCTTGAGCGGTACCAAATAAATGATTACTCGAATCAGGGTTTTTGGGCATAAAGATTCCATTGACCCGTCAAAAGGGGTCCCAACCCCTGGGGATAGGGTAATACATCTAAGAAATTATTCCATCGAACGTACTCCCCCCTGGATGCGGGAATAGCAACATGAACTAAATGTCCTGTCCAAGCCAAAGAACTTACCACGAAAAGTCCTGACAAATGATGATTGAGACGAGATTCCGCGTTTTTGAACACGAAAGGCTTGGTTTTCCATTTGGGTTGTAGATGTAACCAACCCGCTATTAAGGACAGCGTAGAAAGAAATAATAGAAAAAGAGCTCCAGTATAAGATCCTCATGGTGCGTAATCCTATTGTATACCACCACTGATAAACTCCAGAATAAGCAATATTCACTGGACCAGCAGCACCTCCTCGAGTAAAGGCTTCCACAGCGGGTTGACCAAAATGAGGATCCAAATCGCATGAGCAATAGGTCTTACGTGTAAAGGATCCTGTATCCATGATTCAAAATTTCCTTGCCAAGCTACATGAAACAGATTCCGGACGTCCATTAGAAAGATTATTGCTAATTGCCCAAAGTGAGAAGCAAAAATGTTCTGATAAAAGACGTTCTTCAGTAATATCATCATGACTTTCGAAATTCATGTGCGGTAGCAATACCAAACCAAATACGACGAGTAGTGGGGTCCTGAGCTAAGCCTTGGCTAAACCTGGGAAATCTTAATTCCATAATGCCTTTCAAATCCTCCTAGCCACTATCCTACTGCAATAATTCTCGCTAAGAAGAATGCCCATGTCGTGGCAATTCCACCCAGAAGGTAATGGGTTACTCCTACAGCGCGTCCTTGTATAATGCTCAAGGCTCTAGGCTGAGTAGCAGGAGCAACTTATTAATTTGTTATGAGCCCAACGATAGATTCAATGAGTTCTTGCCAATAACCACGGCCGCTGAATAAAACATTAAACTGAAGGCCCAGACAAAATGAGCACCTAAGAAAAAAAGACCATATGCAGATAATGAAGAACCATAAGACTGAATGACTTGCGATGCCTGTGCCACAAGAAATCTCGAAGCCACCCATTAATCGTAATGGAACTCTGTGCAAAGTTTCCCCCTGTAATATGAGTTACCACCCCTTGATCACTTATAGTACCCCAAACATCCGACTGCATTTTCCAACTGAAATGGAAAATGACTACCGAAATTGCATTGTACATCCAGAATAAACTAAGAAAACATGATCCCAGGCGGATACTTGACATGTTCCCCCTCGGCCAGGCCCATCGCAAGGAAAGCGAAAACCTAGATTTGCTTATCGGGTATCAAACGGGGAACTCCGAGCAAATAAAACACCTTTCAAAAGTATTAATACAGTCACATGTATGGTAAATGCATGAATGTGATGGACTAAAAAATCTGCGGTTCTAATGGAATAGTAACAAAGCACTTTGCCACCTACTGCTACTAACTCGCCGCCTCCCCACGTTAAGCTAGTACTTGTTGTTTGCACCAGGAGCTGTTACGCCAGGCGCAGTAGCATGGATATTTTGTACCCATTGAGCAAAGAATAGGTTGTAATTGTATGGCAGTATCCGAAAACATATCTTGTGGAGGCCTAAAGCACTCATGGTATCATTATGAATGTACAAGCCAAAACTGTGAAAACCTAGAAATATACATACCCAGTTAAGGTGGGATATGATTGCATCGCGGTGTCTAAGGACGCGATCTAATAGATCGTTGTATCGAGTAGTTGGATCATAGTCTCTTACCATAAAAATTGCTGCATGTGCAGCAGCACCGACTATTAGAAATCCGCCAATCCACATGTGGTGTGTGAACAAGGAAAGTTGTGTACCATAGTCAGTAGCTAGGTATGGATAGGGGAGGCATAGAATACATATGATGAGCTACAACAATGGTTGTAGAGCTAGCATAGCTAGGTTAAGAGATAATTGAGCATGCCATGACGTTGTTAAGATTTCATAAAGACCCTTATGGCCTTGTCCTGTAAATGGCCCTTGTGAGCCTCCAAAATATCTTTATGTCCATGGCCAATACCCCAATTGGTCCTATACATATGACCTGCGATTAGAAAAGAATAGCAATAGCTAAATGATGGTGCGCAATATCGGTCAGCCAGAGACCCACCGGTTACTGGATCTAGTCCTCCGCGAAAAGTCAGAAATTCTGCGTATTTGGACCAATTTAAAGTGAAAAAGGGGTTGCTCCTTCGGCAAAACCTAGGATAAAGTTGAGCCAAAAGGTCCCGATTCAAGATAAATTCATGAGGAAGTGGTATCTCTTTAGGATCCACCCCAGCGTCAAGAAATTGGTTAATTGGTAAAGATACATGAATTTGGTGCCCGCCCAAGAAAGAGACCCAAGTCCTAATAATCCCGCTAAGTGGTGATTCAACATGGATTCTACATCTTGGAACCAGGCCAATTTGGGAGCGGCTTTGTGATAATGGAACCAACCAGCAAAAAGCATTAACGCTGCAAAAATCAATGCACCAATTGCAGTACAATAGAGTTGTAATTCAAGATGCTCGCCAAAGCTGAAAAAAACCAGAGGTTATTTGGATTCCTCGGAAACCCCCGCCTACATCACCATTCAATATTTCTTGCCCTACTATAGGCCAAACTACCTGAGCACTGGGTCCAATGTGAGTAGGATCACTTAGCCATGCTTCATAATTGGAAAAACGGGCGCCATGAAAGTACATGCCACTCAACCAAAGAAAGATAATGGAAAGTTGCCCGAAATGAGCACTAAAGACTTTTCGAGAAATCTCCTCCAAATCACCAGTATGACTATCGAAATCGTGAGCATCAGCATGTAGGTTCCAGATCCAAGTGGTAGTATCAGGGCCCTTAGCTAGTGTTCTTGAGAAATGGCCGGGTCTGGCCCATTCCTCAAAAGATGTTTTTACAGGATCCCTATCCACAACAATTTTTACTTCTGGTTCCGGCGAACGAATAATCATTAAGTCCTCCTCTTTCCGGACAAGACATACAAAGAGACCCGCCAACTGTCTTTTTAGTGAATCTTTGAAAGATATATATTTTGAAAGATAGATTTTGAAAGATAGATTTTGAAAGATAGATATTGTGATTAGTTCTTTTCTTTACTATCTACCATCCTTCTATTTTTTTTTTAGTTATTCACTGGAGCAATTATATATTGAAGTCAATCCGAGGCAAGTGTTCGGGTCTATTATGACATAAAGATTAGGTGCCTAACGGACATTGTTTATCTTGAAAAACAAATATTTCTCGACGTAAGAAAAAAATCTTTTTTATTTTTAATTTAAGAAACTAGTGTATTTTTTTTGAGGGCATAAGCTCCTATCTATATCTACTTTCCTTGAGCATAATATAGGGTTTTTTATTTGATTCTAAATTCCAAGATAACTCATTAGAATTATTAATAAGATGGTCCTAATATATTAGCAATATTTAGATTGCCCCCTCTTTTTATTCACTTTATTACTTCTATTCTAGACCCTATCCCTATGGTTTATTCTTATGAAATATCATATAAAATAGAAGGTATAAGAAATGGATATAATGAAATTCTTGATTCGATCTTACGACCTAATTTATTTGATTAATGGATCAACAACCAAACCACCCATTTTATGAAAAAGAAGGAGCATGGTCTTATTCAAATTCAAAGCGCTTCGTAATCTTCAACCAGTTCTGTGCTTCAATATAATTTCCCGGAGTAAGCGCTATAGCTTGTTTCCAATATTCAGCAGCTTGATCAAACCAAGCTTCCGCAATTTCCGAATCACCCTGTAGAATGGCCTGTTCTCCTCGGTCGGAATAGGAAGTTCCTTCCCTTAGAACCGTACTTGAGAGTTTCCTACCTCATACGGCTCAGAAATTGCTATCTGAATTTCCCCTATCTTAACTGAATTCGATTTATCAAAAATCGATCCAATTTGTTCTTGGGTTAAGCAGAAGAAATTAATTACCTAAGTTTCAAACCCTAATTTTTATCAATAATCAGTTTGATCTTTTTTCCCACCTTCAGAAGAATGAAGCATAGATAGATATAGAGCCTTCGTTCAAATTTTCTGAGAGGTAACTATCCCGGTTTCATATATGAAATCTCTATAGAATCCTTGAAAAAGACTTTTTTCCATAAGAAAGAAAAAAGAACTTACTATCTTTGGGATCTGATACTACACCGCTGCTTAATCCCTTAGTGGATCGGCTCTATTACATAAGCGGATTCCTAAATTTTGCCCCATATCATGGGATAAGTAAGCAGTTTTTTTTAGTTGTATCGACCCAGTCGCTCACTAATTGATCTTTACGGTGCTTTCTCTATCAATTTGAGAAACTTTATCCATAGAGTAGTAGTATAGGCCATACTTTCTTCGTTTTTTGATTCTCGTGAAGTGTCCTTCCTTCCTACAGCTGATAGGGAAAAATCGTTGTTTTTACGATCCCTATGTAGAAAGCCCTTTTTTTCTAGTATTTACTAGAAAATTTGATCCTCTCTTTTTTTTTTTTCTTTCTATAGTGGAGATAGTCGCACGTAATGACAGATCACGGCCATATTATTAAAAGCTTGCGGTAAGAAGGGGTTTCGTTCTAGTGCCCGGAAATAATATTCCAAAGCCTTTGTATGCTCTCCATTGCTTGTGTGTATAAGGCCTATGTTATAGAGTATATAACTTCGATCATAGGGATCGATTTCTAGTCGCGTAGCTTCATAATAATTTTGCAAAGCTTCCGCATAATTTCCTTCGGATTGAGCCAACATCCGTTACGGTCGTTCATTCTATTCAAAAAATCTCCGTTCCAAAACCGTACATGAGGTTTTCATCTCATACGGCTCCTCCCTTCTGTACATAATAGTACTAAGCGAAATAATCTATAGAATCAAAATAGAATTAGTCCCGTCTCATTATGAACCGAAAGGGGCTGGTATTTTTCCAAGAAATCTCTAGCCAACCTTCCCACAAGAGGTTTTTCTTAACACCAATGAATTCTATTAATGCTAGAGGAAAACGATAGCTCCAATAATTTCTTTGTTCTCAACGCCTCCTATTTAGAGGAATTAGCTACTTCAACGATCTTTGATGGTTATAGGGGTATCCAAAGTACAAACCTGATGGTTGTTTGTTATCCCAACCATTCTTCCCAGCCCTGATACCGATCAGGAAAGGGGTAATTTCTAACAAAGTTTTTCTCTTGTTGATTCCTATTTCTAGGTGTAGTGCTTTTCTCCCCTATGCTGCCTACGGATACTAATAGAGTAGGATTGGCCTGTAATCCATACCATACCATATCCTGTAGGTGTAACCTTTCGCTCAATACTCAAATCTACAATTGAAGTATCTGAAGCCGCATCAATCGAGGATACACGACGGAAGGAATTGTTAGTTCGCCTCACCTTCCCGAAGCGTGGGTTTGTTTGCTTTACAAATTTGGTTCTCTCTATGCCAACCCCCCTCTCTTTTTCGTAAGACTGAGGTATAGGTAGGGCTAAAAAAAAGCAAAAAAAAGAGTCAAATCGCACCATCTCTATAATAAGTAAATGCCTTTTTTTCTCCTGAGGTTGTCGGAATTATTCGCAATAAAATATTGGCTACAATTGAGGAGGTCTTATCAATGAAATTTCCATTTCCACGGGATCTAGGCATAATTCCCAACCCATTCTATATAGAATTGTTTTCATTCCTTCACAAAATAACATAAAAACAAACACATTCGATTCTTATAATTATAAATAGATTGATCCATATGCTCTACTCTAAATCCATATGCTTTAAATGGATAAGAGAGATATGGATTTTCCGCTCAGCTCAAATTGTATCCTTTTCCTTCTGCTTGGACACGAAGAGATATGAAATATTTGACTAAGACTGGATTTCATTCCACTTTCCTATTTCTGAACAACAACTTATGTTATCAACTATTTCGTGTTTTCAAAGTTATTAATTGTCTCATACCCTATTTTTGATTTCGATAGTATGGTGTAGCGTATCTTATGCAAACGGAATTCTAAGGTTTCTTTATTTTATTATGCAATAAGAAGAATTCTTCCATTTTCTTTTTCTTTAGTTGCGGGAAAACCCAAATTAAAACTTTTATTTTATAGCGAGCGCAATTTCTAGTAAAAAATCCTGTATCCTTCCACTTAGATCAAAAGGAATTTTTCCAATAGAACTATGGAACCCCCGAGTGGTTGCGGTTGTACCTGTACTGCAGGAATAAGAAAACTCGCTATTCACTCAGTTTATTTTCCATAATAAGTTATGTAGGAGAGATGGCCGAGCGGTTCAAGGCGTAGCATTGGAACTGCTATGTAGACTTTTGTTTACCGAGGGTTCGAATCCCTCTCTTTCCGTTTTTCTTAATTCATCAACGTTAAGGATCACAATGTATCAAATCAAATAACAATTTTTTCCAGCAATAATATAATATCTTATATTATCTTATTTTGATTTAATAGAAATTAGAAATTCTCTATAGCAAATTACTGTGGTATGTAAAATACACATAGAGGAAAAAAGAAAAAAGGATCCTAATCCTAGGGTTAATCAATTTTAGCTAGTTGATGGGAAAATACAAATTAATGGTAATGGTCTTAGGGCGATTTAGTTCGGGGAAAGGGGAAGGGGAAGAAAATTCTATGAACCTTTCCTTTTTTCGTTAAGTTCAAGTCTGACGAGAGTAATATTCTACAACTAACAACTCATTTATTTTGAGACCGACCCACTTCCTATCTAGGATTTTATTTACTAGTCCTTTATATTCCAACGTGTCAATCGCCAAATGCTTTGGCAATTTCCCCGGGTCCGATGAAGCAATATAATTTTGAACCAGACCTTTTGATCTTTGGTTATCTTTCGTAGTAATAATATCTCGGGGTTTGCAACGAAAACTTGGTATATTGACTATACGACCATTAACTAAAATATGTCTATGGTTGACTAATTGGCGGGCCCCAGGAATGGTTGAAGCCATACCCAATCGAAAAAGGATATTATCCAAACGCATTTCAAGTAATTGTAGTAAAACCTGGCCTGTTGACCTTTTTGCTTTTCCAGCGATATGTACATATCTAAGTAATTGTCGTTCTGTCAGACCATAATGAAAACGCAATTTCTGTTTTTCTTGAAGACGAATACGATATTGCTCCTTTTTCCCAGAATTGAATTTTTTTTTAAGATTACTTCCGGATTTAGGTGTTTTTCTAGTGAGTCCTGGTAAAGCTCCCAGACGGCGTATTTTTTTTAAACGAGGTCCTCGATAACGGGACATGAAGACTCCTTTTTTTATTTTATTGAAATTTCATTTTACACAATTAATTTCATTGTATTTACATTACAGAATACATCGAAATTAAAACTGAATTAAACTACAGGATAAACAGAGTAAAATCAACTAAAGTACCCCAAAAAATGGAATTTCATCAAAATCTTTTTTTTTTGTATATATATTATTTATTTTATTGTTTTGTATCTAGCAAAATTGTAAGGTAAAAAACATAAAAGATCCTGGATTCTCCATTTAATTCGGAAAAAAAGAGATTCTTGTTCGTAGAACATCGATAGAGAAAAAAAAGCCGACTATCGGATTTGAACCGATGACCCTCGCATTACAAATGCGATGCTCTAACCTCTGAGCTAAGTGGGCTTACATAACGGAAATAGTGTAACAAATAGAAATAGGTATAGTATAGGAAATCCGTAAAATCTCAGATATTAGTTATTAATCTTAGCTATTAACTAGTTCTAAATTTGAAGTTATACTTATAAAAATAAAAAAATACTAAAACTTCTTAAAGATAAAGTTAGCTTGATATGCTTAACTATAGGATATTAAAAAATAAAATTATAGAATTTATTGGTATTTTCATTCGATCATTATAGACTTTATTATTTGTTAATAATTTGAGGATTAATATTTCACTAAGGGGAACATAGAGTCAGAGTAAATAAAATTGCTAATTCTGATTAGAAAAAAAGAATAAATATCAAGCGTTATAGTATAATTTTGAATACTATAAAAAAGTAAGACGGGAGGTGGGGGAGATAAAAACTTTTGGATATATTGATTCGGATTGAATTGCAAATACAATCAAGGATAGAATCAATTCAATTCTGAATTGCAATAAGCAAGCGAGGTCTCTCAAATAGAGTCGAACTGAACTGCTAGACTACGTTGAGTGATGAACTCAATGATTCAAAAAAAAAACTAAGAGATGGATGAAATTACACAAGGAATCCTGGTCTCAAAGAAGAGGGAAATGGGGATATGGCGAAATCGGTAGACGCTACGGACTTGATTGTATTGAGCCTTGGTATGGAAACCTGCTAAGTGGTAACTTCCAAATTCAGAGAAACCCTGGAATTAAAAAAGGGCAATCCTGAGCCAAATCCGTGTTTTGAGAAAACAAGGGGTTCTCGAACTAGAATACAAAGGAAAAGGATAGGTGCAGAGACTCAATGGAAGCTGTTCTAACGAATCGAGTTAATTACGTTGTGTTGTTAGTGGAATTCCTTCTAGTTCTAAATTAGAGAAAGAGGGGTTTTATACCTTATACATTTAATAAACACGTATAGATACTGACATAGCAAACGATTAATCACAGAACTCATATTATATTCTAATTATAATATAGGTTCTTTATCTTTTTTAAAAATGAAATTAGAAATGATAATGATTATGAAATAAAAAACTCATATCATAATTTTTTTTTTTCATTATTGTGAATCCACTCCAATCGAATATTGAATAATCAAATTCTTCAATTAAAATTCAAAGTTTTCGAGATCTTTAAAAAAGTGGATTAATCGGACGAGGACAAAGAGAGAGTCCCATTCTACATGTCAATACTGACAACAATGAAATTTCTAGTAAAAGGAAAATCCGTCGACTTTATAAGTTGTGAGGGTTCAAGTCCCTCTATCCCCAAATCCTCTTTTATTCCCTAACTATACTATATTATTATTATTTATCCTCTTTTTTTTTTCTTTTTATCAATGCACTTTTTTTTCTTTTTATCAATGCAATGGGTTTAAGATTCATTAGCTTTCTCATTCTACTCTTTCACAAAGGAATGCGAAGAGAACTCAATGGATCTTATCCTATTCATTGAATAGATTTCTTTTTTATTAGAGTATCGGCAAGAAATCTTGGTTATTCACTCTATTTTTAAGTTTTATTTAAGTAAACCATGCACAATGCATAGGACTACCCCCCCCATTTTCAAATTTAAAATTTGAAATACTTTAATTAATTTTTAGTCCTTTTAATTGACATAGATACAAATACTCTACTAGGATGATGCACAAGAAAAGGTCAGGATAGCTCAGTTGGTAGAGCAGAGGACTGAAAATCCTCGTGTCACCAGTTCAAATCTGGTTCCTGGCAGAGAAAAAAAAAAAAAAGATCCACCGAATAGGTATTGATCCAAATACCTCGAGATGGATTGTGATACATATTCATTAATAATATTTATTCATCTAAGTGGATAAATCTATAATATAAATATAGAGGCACTTCTTTTTCTTTTTAAAGAAGTTTTAAAATATATCTTTTCTTTATGATAAAGAAGGGGGTGAGATTCCCCTTTATTTTTTTGCGTTTCTTAATTTTGTATTCCGCTATTCCGACGAATATTTTTTTAGTCTTGCTTATCTTTATCTTATCTTATTTTCCTAGTTGTGCTAAGTAATGTGCGCGGTACAAAGTTCCTGGTAGAGAACTTCTTTGAGTCATCCTATTTTTCTGTTCATATGAAGGAAATTAATATGCGATTTTCAAAATAGGGGAATCCAAATGAAACCCTTTTTTTGCTCAGTCTATCTGGAATGCTTTTGTATAATTAGGAATTAATTATAAATAGGTATTCCGTTTCATCTAGGAAAAGAACCTAAAAATATTCCTTGACTTGAATAAAATCTGGAGTTGTGTTGTATAAGTGAGCATGAATTTCTTATCATTCAATGAGCATCTTGTATTTCATAAAAATTGGGGGTTATATAATCCTTACGTAAGGGCCAGCCTATCCAACTTTCAGGCATTAGGATACGTTTAAGGCGCGGATGATTATCATAAGAGATTCCCACCATATCATAAGATTCGCGTTCTTGAAAATCGGCACTTCTCCAAATCCAGAAGACAGACGGAATTCTAGGATTATCCTTTTGGGCAAAGACTTTTATGCAGACTTCTTCTGGATTATCTATACCATATTGTATTCTCGTAAGATGATACACGCTAGCTAAAGATCCACCGGTGTGCTACATCATAAGCACATTGGGAGCGTAAATAATTGTAACCATATACATATAAAATGACAGCAATGGAATCCCAATCCCCTGCTTTTATTTGTAAAGTCTCTATTCCTCGGTGATCAAAGCCCAAAGATCTATGAACCACCTCATGTTTGACTAGCCAATTAGATAACCAACCCTGCTGCATTGTCTTCATCTCTCCCTCTTTGTATAAATATTTCACATTTCGGATGCAAGTTTGAAAGATTGCCCTGCTTTTTATTTTTCTACACAAAAGAGCCCCTCTCCTAATTCACTAATTTGTAGGAAGGTACTGAACTTTTGGATTTGAAAAAAGTTTCAGAAGATATATCTAATGTAGATGGTGATTGATAGAGCAATTCTTGCTCATAAGTTCCTGTATGAGTACTGCGCCTAACATAAAGCTTGTGACTGGTAGTAAAACATCTATTTTTATTTTGAGATAGAGTTTGATCCTCAACTATTTCTCGCGATATCTTCTTACGAAGTTTTGTTAGGGCATCTATAACTGCCTCCGGTTTAGGTGGGCAGCCCGGCAAGTAGACATCCACAGGAATTAACTTATCAACTCCCCGAACAGTACTATAGGAATCCGTACTGAACATTCCCCCTGTAATAGTACAGGCTCCCATAGCAATGACGTATTTTGGTTCAGGCATTTGCTCGTATAATCTCACTAAAGAGGGAGCCATTTTCATTGTTACCGTACCGGCTGTTAAAATTAGGTCTGCTTGCCTAGGACTTGATCTTGGTACCAATCCATAACGATCAAAGTCGAATCGTGAGCCTATTAATGAAGCAAATTCAATGAAACAACAACTGGTACCGTATAGAAGGGGCCATAAACTGGAGAGTCTTGACCAATTCGAAAGATCATTTGGTGTAGTTGAAATAACAGAATTGGAACTTGTTTGGTCAAGTAAGGGAAACTCAATCAAATTCATAACTGTCTCAATAGAATCTTTTCCTTCTTTTTTTTTGTCTAAATATTCAGTTAAGACCATTCCAAGGCTCCTTTTCGCCATGCATAAACTAAACCAACAACTAAGATAAGCACGAAAATCAAAGCTTCGATAAAAACGGATACACCCAATACGTCGAAACTCATTGCCCAAGGGTATAGAAAGACGGTTTCCACATCAAAAACAACAAAAACGAGCGCAAACATATAATAGCGTATTCGGAATTGTACCCAAGCCCCTCCCATGGGTTCTATACCCGATTCATAACTAGAAAGCTTCTCTGGTCCTTCACTAACCGGGGCTAAAAGTCCTGAAATCGAAAATGCCAAAATAGGAATAAGGCTTGCTATTATTAGAAATGTCCAAAAAATATCATATTCGTGAAGCAGAAACATAATGTACTCCCATTAATGTGGAATAGGCGGAACTTAAATTAGTCAATTCAATTCAGCATTGTCAATTTATCCAGAACTTCTCTCTTTTCCTCGGTGAAACAAGAATCTTTTTTGTTCAAACAAAAGCGCTTAGTTTAAGTTTAGCCTTTGTTTCCTCTGTGCTGCATCTTCTTTAAAGATTCATCCAATGGAATCCCAACTCCCTTTCTTTTGGATTTCCATTCTATTTAGATATGGTGTATGTAGATCTAATTCTTATATAAAGAAAACTTTCTCGTTTCACTTTGTCTCGCTTTCTCTAGAATCTCTAGAAAAAAGAATAGCTCTATCCTTTATTTAATATTTAATAATAAAATAATAAGAGACTATTAAATAAAAATGAGAATACTACTAAATTAGAACCTAATTAAGATAGTAGGACTAATCTATGCAGTATAATTAATGAGAAGTAATACTATAAAATAAAAATAAAGAACTCTATTTCAGAACTATGAGACAGAATATTCTGTTTTCTTATTTACTCTTTACTTTATTTTTTCTATTTAAAGTTGATCAATTTACATAATGTATCTATAAACAAAGTAATAAATATACTTAAAACAAAGTAGGAATTCGCAAAATGGATAAAATCATTGCAGTTATTATAGGGAAGTCTAGAGATATCCTATTTGAAGGAGGACGGGATTCAAATCAGGGAAAGGATCCTTTCTTCTATTGATTTGATAGAAATTCGTTTTTCTTTTCCTGTCTGTATGATTTTGATTTTCGATGAATGAGCCTTTGGTAATGCTTTTATCTCTATTCTATGTCGCAGGCGCCTATCCAGTCTATAAACAAATACTAATGAGAAAATGAAAACTATACTAAACTAAAGAAAACATAGGATAGAGATCCTAAAATCTAAAAAAGGGCATATTAGGGCTATACGGATTCGAACCGTAGACCTTCTCGGTAAAACAGATCAAACGGATTATTATCGAAATGATTTGAACTGTTTCAAAGACCCAACATGCATTTTTTTGCATTGGGCTCTTTCATAAACTGATTTAAAGATCAGTTAGTCCACCATAGTTTTTCTTTACGGAAAGATAATGAGATGGCTCCCTGTGCTCTGATTGATTTTTTGTATTATGATCTATCTAGGAGCAATACCAAAGTGTTTCAAAGGAGGATTACCTTGACTTAGGTCTGCCTCCGGTCTAAATTAAATCAACCTAAGTGAAATGGAGTCTCTATCGTTCCACTGCAAGAGTTAACTATGAGACTTCATACACCTTAAAGTTCATAGAACGAAAAGAAGTTTTTTGGAGGCCCTTATCCTCATTACGCCTAGCATTTAGTGGGCTGGATATTTACCTTATCAACTAGCAAATCCATAAGGGTTCTATTTGATTAGGCACCTGAATTGGCACCTGAATCGGACTGAACCGACTGTTTGTCAGGCTACTGTTCTCCTATTCTCTCGAATCTATGAAGTAAGACATTGATTTTGCAATAAGATCGATTATGTTCATTGCATAATAAGCTCCTTTGAAAAGCATTGGCGCACGTGTAAACGAGTTGCTCTACCGAACTGAGCTATAGCCCTTATCAGAGATATCTTAACATATAGATAATTTCTTGTCAAGATGAATATTTTCTAATGCCAGAGGATACCCCTTTGATCTGTATCTGTTTAGTATTTAGTTTAGTATTTAGTATATAACAGACCAATAACAGAGCGGTATTGCTTAGAAAAGGGATTCAATATATAATCGATCGAAGTAATGGGTCTTCCTTTGTGGTGATAAATTGCCTACTTAACTCAGTGGTTAGAGTATTGCTTTCATACGGCGGGAGTCATTGGTTCAAATCCAATAGTAGGTAAGTAGGTAGAAAAATTACTAGATAGCATTGGACTTACTTCGCTTCGCTATCTAATAACTTTTTCTACCCCTCTTCCCTTTTTCTTTGTATCAACTATAAACCACTGGATTGTCTTCAATTGGATGGGGGAATCCAATTGACAGCCTCGATTCGTATCCTAGCTCGTCTGAGAGCGAGCTTCGCTTCAACCAAATCTTTCGTACCCTCAGCTTTACTCAAGTTAGCTTCGGCTATTTCAAGTGCCTTTTGAGCTTCTTCCGGATCAATATCACTACCCAGTTCCGCATCATTTCCTAAAATGATGATCTCATTATTAACTATTCTCGCAAAACCGCTCCACAGAATCGCTGTTAACCATTGGTCGTTGAGGAGGCGTATTCTCAAAGGACCCATATCTACTGCTGTGTTAATGGGGGCGTGGTTTGGTAATACGCCAATTTGGCCACTATTAGTGGATAAAATGATTTCTTTCACTTCACAATCCCAAATAATTCGCTTAGGAGTCAGTACATAAAGATTTAATTTCATTTCTTCGATTTGTTCTCCTCTTCTAAGGTTATAGCTTTCGTGCTAGCTTCATCGATGTTACCCACCAAATAAAAAGCCTGTTCAGGTAGGCCGTCTAATTCTCCGGAAAGGATTAGTTGAAATCCCCTAATAGTTTCCGCAAGAGCAACATACTTTCCTGGAGAACCAGTAAAAACTTCTGCCACAAAGAACGGTTGTGATAAGAAACGCTCAATTTTTCTTGCTCTTGCTACAGTTAAACGATCCTCTTCCGATAATTCATCCAAGCCAAGAATTGCGATAATGTCCTGAAGTTCTTTGTAACGTTGTAAAGTTTCCTTAACTCTTTGCGCAGTTTCATAATGTTCGTTGCCAACGATCCGAGGCTGTAACATAGTCGAGGTTGAATCTAAAGGATCTACTGCTGGATAAATACCCTTGGAAGCTAATCCTCTGGAAAGTACGGTAGTAGCATCCAAATGTGCAAATGTTGTGGCAGGGGCAGGGTCGGTCAAATCGTCTGCAGGTACATAAACTGCTTGAATCGAAGTTATAGATCCCTTTTTAGTAGAAGCAATTCTTTCTTGCAAAGAACCCATTTCTGTACTAAGAGTAGGTTGATAACCCACTGCGGAGGGCATTCTCCCTAATAAAGCGGATACCTCTGATCCTGCTTGAACAAAACGAAAGATATTATCGATAAATAAAAGCACGTCTTGCTTATTAACATCTCGGAAATATTCCGCCATAGTTAGGGCAGTTAAACCAACTCTCATACGAGCTCCCGGTGGTTCATTCATTTGGCCATAGACTAGAGCTACCTTTGATTCCTCAATATTTTTTTCATTAATTACTCCGGATTCCTTCATTTCCATATAAAGATCATTTCCTTCACGAGTCCGTTCCCCTACTCCACCGAATACGGATACGCCCCCATGAGCTTTAGCAATGTTATTGATTAATTCCATGATCAGTACTGTTTTACCTACTCCAGCCCCCCCAAATAGTCCTATTTTTCCTCCACGTCGATAAGGAGCTAAAAGATCGACGACCTTAATACCTGTTTCAAAGATGGATAATTTCGTATCTAACTCGATAAAGGCAGGCGCAGATCTATGAATAGGGAACGTTGCACTACTATCTACAGGACCCAAATTGTCAACAGGCTCCCCAAGAACGTTGAAAATTCGTCCGAGAGTAGCTCCACCGACCGGAACACTGAGAGGAGCTCCCGTGTCAATCACTTCCATTCCTCTCATCAACCCGTCCGTAGCACTCATAGCTACAGCTCTAACTCGATTATTTCCTAATAATTGTTGTACCTCACAAGTCACATTAATTTGCTTATCGGCAGTGTCTCTACTCTGGACTACCAAAGCGTTATAAATATAAGGTAACTTGCCTGGGGGAAAAGTGACATCCAGCACGGGTCCAATAATTTGATCGATACGACCTGTACTTTTTTCTTCAATTGTGGAAACCCCGGGAGGAGAAGTAGTAGGATTGGTTCTCATAATTATCACATAATTAAAAAAAAGGAATTTGTCGAAATTTTTCTTTTTTTATTGTTGAATAATGCCAAATCAAATCAAAAAAAATCCAAAAGTAAAAAGGAAATGAATTAGTTAATTCAATAAGAGAGAAAAGGGGACCAGGACTTGATTTCGTTGCCCAAGCGAATCCCATTCAATCGTTTACTCATGGAATGAGTCCATTGGAAAGTTCAATCAATCTTTTTTTTCATATACATTTTGCCTTTTGTGGAGGATCTGTGCCTACTCTACTTTCCTATCTAGGACTTCGATATACAAAATATATACTACTGTGAAGCATAGATTGCTGTCAACAAAGAATTTTATTAGTATTTAGTTAGGTATTTGCATTCAAAATAAGAAAAGAGAACTATTAAGAACTTGTAAAATAAGGATTAGGAATTAATTTGGGTTGCGCTATATCTATCAAAGAGTATACAATAATTATGGATTTGGTAAATCAAATCCATGGTTTAATAACGAACCGTGTTAACTTACCATAACAACAACTCAATTCCTATCGAATTCCTATATTGGAATTCCTATAGGATAGAACATACACAGGGTGTACGCATTATATATGAATGAAACATATTCATTAACCTAAGCATGCCCTCAATTTTCTTTAATGAGTTGATATTATATTAATTGAATATCCTTTTTGTTTTACGAGATTTTTGCTAAAGTTTCATTTACGCCTAATTAACATCGAGTAGACCCTGTTATTGTGAGAATTCTTAATTCAAGAGTTATAGGGAGGGACTTATGTCACCACAAACAGAAACTAAAGCAGGTGTTGGATTTCAAGCTGGTGTTAAAGATTATAAATTGACTTACTACACCCCAGAGTATGAAACTAAGGATACTGATATCTTGGCAGCATTCCGAGTAAGTCCTCAGCCTGGGGTTCCGCCCGAAGAAGCAGGGGCTGCAGTAGCTGCCGAATCTTCTACTGGTACATGGACAACTGTTTGGACTGATGGACTTACCAGTCTTGATCGTTACAAAGGACGATGCTATCACATCGAGCCTGTTGCTGGGGAAGACAACCAATGGATCTGTTATGTAGCTTATCCATTAGACCTATTTGAAGAGGGTTCCGTTACTAACATGTTTACTTCCATTGTAGGTAACGTATTTGGTTTCAAAGCCCTACGTGCTCTACGTTTGGAGGATCTACGAATTCCCCCTACTTATTCAAAAACTTTCCAAGGCCCGCCTCATGGTATCCAAGTTGAAAGAGATAAGTTGAACAAGTACGGTCGTCCTTTATTGGGATGTACTATTAAACCAAAATTGGGATTATCCGCAAAAAATTATGGTAGAGCGTGTTATGAGTGTCTACGTGGTGGACTTGATTTTACCAAAGATGATGAAAACGTAAACTCACAACCATTTATGCGCTGGAGAGACCGTTTTGTCTTTTGTGCCGAAGCTATTTATAAATCACAGGCCGAAACCGGTGAAATCAAGGGGCATTACTTGAATGCGACTGCGGGTACATGTGAAGAAATGATTAAGAGAGCTGTATTTGCAAGAGAATTAGGGGTTCCTATTGTAATGCATGACTACTTAACTGGGGGATTCACCGCAAATACTACTTTGGCTCATTATTGCCGCGACAATGGCCTACTTCTTCACATTCACCGTGCAATGCATGCAGTTATTGATAGACAGAAAAATCATGGTATGCATTTCCGTGTATTAGCTAAAGCATTGCGTATGTCTGGGGGAGATCATATCCACTCCGGTACAGTAGTAGGTAAGTTAGAAGGGGAACGCGAAATGACTTTAGGTTTTGTTGATTTATTGCGCGATGATTTTATTGAAAAAGATCGTGCTCGCGGTATCTTTTTCACTCAGGACTGGGTATCCATGCCAGGTGTTATACCGGTAGCTTCAGGTGGTATTCATGTTTGGCATATGCCAGCTCTGACCGAAATCTTTGGGGACGATTCTGTATTACAATTTGGTGGAGGAACTTTAGGACATCCTTGGGGAAATGCACCTGGTGCAGCAGCTAATCGAGTGGCTTTAGAAGCCTGTGTACAAGCTCGTAACGAAGGGCGCGATCTTGCTCGCGAAGGTAATGAAATTATCCGAGCAGCTTGCAAATGGAGTCCTGAACTAGCCGCAGCTTGTGAAGTATGGAAGGCGATCAAATTCGAGTTCGAGCCGGTAGATACTATTGATTAACTAGATAAAACTAAAGATAAAGAAGGTATAAATAAAAAAGAAACGAAATAAAAAGAGAAAAAAATCAGTTATGAAATGCAGTAATTCTTCTTTATTCTTCTAATTGATTGCAATTAAACTCGGCTCAATCTTTTTTAGAAAAAAAAGATTGAGCCGAATAAAAATAGATCATGATATGATCATGAGACTTGACAAATTGAGATTCGTCTATTCTATATATCTAGAATATATATATTAAGGTATAATACAATAAAGAAATACAAATAAAATAATAAAATAATAAAATATAGTATTATCATATGATAATGATAATGGAATCAAATACGCAGTATTTACAGAAAAAAGTCTTCGTTTATTGGGAAAGAATCAATATACTTTTAATGTCGAATCGGGATTCACTAAGACAGAAATAAAGCATTGGGTCGAACTCTTCTTTGGTGTTAAGGTGGTAGCTGTGAATAGCCATCGACTACCTGGAAAAGGTAGAAGAATAGGACCTATTCTGGGCCATACAATGCATTACAGACGTATGATCATTACCCTTCAACCGGGTTATTCTATTCCACTTCTAGATAGAGAAAAAAACTAAAGGAGAATGAATGAAAAAAGACATAGTTTGGAAGTTAGACCTTTTTATAGGACTCTCTTTCAATTTCAAAAAAGAGGACGTTTGAAACTTTTAACAGGCGTAATCGTGAGTCAACAAGTGACTCGAACTGTGTGTAAAAAAAGAAGCATTTTTTTTTTTTCAAAATGCTAGAACTAGATAAGGAAGTTTTCTATAACCTTGAGAAAAAGGATAAAAAGGTAGTTTTTTTTTAGTTTATGACTCCGATCAAGAGCGAGAAATCCTTGATTTGGGATTGGACATAGAACCTGGACCCATCGTAGAGACGTTTAGTTCAAAAGAAAGGATCGTATCCTGATGGTAAGAATTATACTTTCGTGGAAATACAGCGCTATAGACTTCAATGCGGTAGAGTAGACGTTTTGTTTCTAATTTTTCTGGACCAAACCTCCGCTCCGACCCAACGATACAATGAATTTTTTCTGTTCATATTCATAAATAAAAAAGATTCGGAATCGCAATGCTACTATATGCGTCCAGAGGAGTATTTGGAATAATATTCTTCTATAATCCATTATTGCGGGGGGTCTTACTAACAGGGCTTCGCTGCACGGGACAGGTCTTCGTCGAAAAGCTAACTCCACCCGGCATTTTCATACCCTTTCTTTGGGTGGTATATCGCCTTTTAAAGTCTAAGAGGGTAGTAGGGGATCTATAGTAGGTAAGATAATTTGCCCTTTGATTTTGATTGAATATACTATTTTTCCGCCTTTACCACGCATTATTGTATGCGCTTCTAGAGAAGTATGTATGCAGGAAGTAAATTCTAACCGCTTTCTTTTGAATCCAATTTCAAATTAGATTAGAAAGATAGAAAGGCCATGAGGATGGGAAAATCAAAATAAAATCTTTTTAATTAGTTCTCCTTTTTTGGAATTTTCTTATTATCCTTTCATTTTTTTTACAGAATATTTTTCAAACTAAAAATAAAAAATACAATACAATAGTCAATATTCCTTATAATAGATATACTTAATTATATCATAAGAATCTTAAGATATTTTTCGACTAGATAGAAATAGTAAATTTGAATTGAGACACCTATTCCATGACGGATTTAAACTTACCTTCTATTTTCGTGCCTTTAGTAGGCTTAGTATTTCCGGCAATTGCAATGACTTCTTTATTTCTTTATGTGCAAAAAAATAAGATTGTCTAGTATTTTTTAGTGTAAGTAATATAATATGGTAGGGTATGTGGCTTTTTCTACACACACTTTCTACACACAAATGAAAAACGGTTATGGATGCGGATATAGGCTACGAGCATAAATGCATGAATATGCAGAGCCAGGTATAGCGAGTTTTATTTTATTTATTTTAATTGAATCAACGAATATTTTTTGAATAGAAAGTCAATGTATCTAACCTATTATTTCACAGGAGTACTAGTTGCTGAAGGCGATTTCAGAATCAAAAAAAGTAAAGTCAAAATTATTTAGCTTATTCTCTCAATTTCAATCGACCGCTGCTGGATTTAGTATATCTAATATGAATTGGCGATCAGAACACATATGGGTAGAACTTCTAAAAGGTTCTCGAAAAAGGGGTAATTTTTTCTGGGCCTGTATTCTTTTTCTAGGTTCACTAGGATTCTTATCGGTTGGGATTTCCAGTTATCTTGGTAAGAATATTATATCTATACTTCCATCTCAAGAAATTCTTTTTTTTCCGCAGGGGGTCGTGATGTCTTTCTACGGAATCGCAGGCCTATTCATTAGCTCCTACTTGTGGTGTACTATTTTGTGGAATGTAGGTAGTGGTTATGACCGATTCGATAGAAAAGAGGGAATAGTGTGCATTTTTCGTTGGGGATTCCCTGGAATAAAACGTCGCGTCTTCCTTCGATTCCTTATGCGGGATATCCAATCAATTAGAATTCAGGTTAAAGAGGGTCTTTATCCTCGTCGTATTCTTTATATGGAAATCCGGGGCCAGGGGATCATTCCCTTGACTCGTACTGATGATAAATTTTTTACTCCACGAGAAATTGAACAAAAAGCTGCCGAATTGGCCTATTTCTTGCGCGTACCAATTGAAGTATTTTGAGGTATCTTTTTTGAACTGAGTTGAATGAAGAAAAGAAGAATTGGAAGAAGAAAAGTTTTCTCAACACAGGGAGGAAGTCCCTTCTAAATTGGATTTGTTATTGTAAGGGGATTTTTAAGTATTTATCTAAAGGAAGGAACAAACGAGGATAAGAGAAATTTGCTTTTAATTTTTTTTTATCCAAGTTAGATATATCGCATACTATTCTTCCTTTTTCATCCGAAAGGGCTTTTTTTTTATTCTATTTCACTATTTCATTCCATCTAGATCTAAGAAAGAACCCAATGCACTGAAATTCCACTAATAACTAATATACAAAAAAGAAGAATAGATACAGGGTATCAAACCTATAGAGTTTTTGCTTCAAAGAAATAGAAATATCATGAAATAGAAATATCATCATATAGAGTCAGGGAATGGAATAGAGTCAGCGAATGAAGCATATTCATTAACAACTCCATTTACAGATCAAAAATGAAAAAAAAGAAAGCATTGCCTTCTTTACTATATCTTGTATTTATCGTACTTTTGCCTTGGGGGGTCTCTTCCTCATTTAACAAATGTCTGGAACTTTGGATTAAGAATTGGTGGAATACCAGGCAATCCGAAACTCTCTTAACTGATATTCAAGAGAAAAGGATTCTAGAAAGATTCATAGAATTAGAAGAACTTTCTCTCTTGGACGAGATGATAAAAGGGAAACTAAAGACACATGTACAAAAACCTCCTACAGGAATACACAAGGAAATAATACAATGGGTCAAAATAAATAATGAGGATCATCTCCATACCATTTTGCATTTCTCGACAAATATAATCTGTTTGGCTATTCTAAGTGGTTCTTTTTTTCTGGGTAAAGAGGAACTTGTCATTTTGAATTCTTGGGTTCAGGAATTCTTCTATAATTTAAATGACTCAATAAAAGCTTTTTTTATTCTTTTAGTTACTGATTTTTTTGTTGGATTTCACTCCACCCGTGGTTGGGAACTAGTAATTCGTTGGGTCTACAACGATTTTGGATGGGCTCCTAACGAGCTTATTTTCACTATTTTTGTTTGTAGTTTTCCAGTAATTCTAGATACATGTTTGAAATTTTGGGTCTTTTTTTGTTTAAATCGTCTATCTCCTTCGCTTGTAGTCATTTATCATTCAATTAGTGAAGCATAAATTCATTTGATCTCCCGATATTAATATTAATCAAATTAGCAAGCATCTTTTTTTAGAAAGAAAGCCCTTTTCCATTTTAGCAAAATTCTTTCTATTTATACCTACTTTAAGGTATTCATCATTGCAGTACAACTGTTGCAGTAGAATGACAACAGATTCGTGTATAGGGAACTAGATTAGCTTAGCTACCTATCTAATTTATTGTAGAAATTCTGGGATCTGCGATTGGACATGGAAAATAGAAATACTTTTTCTTGGGTAAAGGAACAGATAACTCGATCGATTTCTGTATCGATCATGATATACGTAATAACTCGGACATCTATTTCAAATGCATATCCCATTTTTGCGCAGCAGGGTTATGAAAACCCACGAGAAGCAACTGGACGAATTGTATGTGCCAATTGCCATTTAGCTAGCAAGCCCGTCGATATTGAAGTTCCCCAAGCTGTGCTTCCCGATACTGTATTTGAAGCAGTTCTTCGAATTCCTTATGATATGCAATTGAAACAAGTTCTTGCTAATGGAAAAAAGGGAGGGTTGAATGTAGGTGCTGTTCTTATTTTGCCCGAGGGATTCGAATTAGCGCCGCCCGATCGTATTTCCCCTGAGTTAAAAGAAAAGATAGGAAATCTTGCTTTTCAGAGTTATCGTCCCGATAAAAAAAACATTCTTGTGATAGGCCCTGTTCCCGGTAAGAAATATAGTGAAATTGTCTTTCCCATTCTTTCCCCTGATCCTGCTACGAAGAAAGATGCTCATTTCTTAAAATATCCCATATATGTAGGGGGAAACCGAGGAAGAGGACAGATCTATCCTGATGGTAGCAAGAGTAACAATACAGTCTATAATGCTACGTCAACAGGTATAGTAAGAAAAATACTACGTAAAGAAAAGGGGGGGTATGAAATATCCATAGTTGATGCATCAGATGGACGCCAAGTGATTGATATTATACCTCCCGGACCAGAACTTCTTGTTTCAGAGGGGGAATCCATCAAGCTTGATCAACCATTAACAAGCAATCCTAATGTGGGAGGTTTTGGTCAGGGGGACGCAGAAATCGTGCTTCAGGATCCATTACGTGTCCAAGGCCTTTTGTTCTTCTTCGCATCCGTTATTTTGGCACAAGTTTTTTTGGTTCTCAAAAAGAAACAGTTTGAAAAGGTTCAATTGTACGAAATGAATTTCTAGGTCCCGGGATTTCTTACCATCAAGTTGGTAAAAAGCCTCGATTTATTGGCAATTGCTAGAATTATCTATGATCTATTTTGGAAATCCTTTTTTTGTTTAGACTGCTTTTTGTTTATGAGATGTCTGGAATTCCTTATTTATATCCCATGCAAAAGAAGAGAATCCAAGGCAAAGGCGAGAACAATCAAATTAAAATTTCTTCTTTTTCGGAGGGATTGCAGGTCTTCTTAATCGTCTATTCGGCACAAGAAAAAGCCTTTTTCTTGTGCCGATTCTTCTTGTATCAAAATAAGAATCCTTTTTCTTCCTAATTCGTCAAAGATTACTATTTCTTCTTTATTCGGGTCTGTCTCTTGGACCTCTTTTTCTTTTGCTTAGGTTTAGCCGAGGTAGTGGACAAACAGAGGGGAAGAAAATATGGCGGGGGAAAAATTTCTTGTGATTGTGAGCAAATTGCTTGGCTTGTTTAATTAAGTTCAACTTCAAATTTACAGAAATTTTGCAAAAAAAAAGTAAACTCTTCCATTGAAGGTTTTTTTATTTTTAGGCTAGTTGAATAGTTTTGATTAAGGTTTTATTAGTTTATTACTCGAAACTAAATCAAGGATTTTCAGGATACTTCCTTCGTGGAATAAGATATTGGATCCTCGAGTGATCTCTTTTTCTTGTTGCTTCATAAGAGTGAATCGAATAGATTCAATTCGCGTTATAAGAGTAAAATAAAAATTCCGCGGGTCCTTTCCGCTCTAATCAGATAAAGGGGGGTAAGGACCCGCTAAGCTCCTACTTTTTCATGTTTACAATCTGGTCCCTCCGATTACTATAGAGATGAACCCAATCCAGAATATGAACCATAAAAGAAAACACCTACTAAACCAATCACAGCAATACCAGCTACAGTACCTATCAGCCAAAGAGGAATTCTTCCAGTAGTATCGGCCATTTCCCCTACTTTCCTCCACATTTTATCAATTGGTCATGCTAGAGACAAAAACAGTCATGGGTAGTTATAAGGATGGTATCCTTCCAAATGGGATAAGAGAATTCTTATTAGTCTCTTTCTTTCTCTCAATTGAAGAAGTAATTGGAAAATAAAACAGCAAGTACAAAAATGAGTAATAAACCCCAGTATAGACTGGTACGATTCAATTCAACATTTTGTTCATTCGGGTTTGATTGTGTCATAGTTCTATAGTTGGAATTTGTTTTATCGTTGGATGAACTGCATTGCTGATATTGATCCCAAGAAAAAAACAGTAGGTACAGCTAGTCCGTGAATAGCCAGCCATCGCACTGTAAAAATAGGATAGGTTCGATCTATGGTCATTGAGGGCCTCCTAAAAGGATCTACTAAATTCATCGAGTTGTTCTAAAGAATCAAAACGGTCGGTTATTAACGGAATTCCTTGTCGGCTTTCCGTGAAATACTCGTTTGGCCTAGGACTTCCAAACACGTCATAAGCTAAACCCGTACTGACAAATAACCAACCCGCAATGAATAGGGAAGGTATAGTAATGCTATGAATAACCCAGTATCGAATACTGGTAATAATATCAGCAAAAGAACGTTCTCCCGTGCTTCCAGACATGCTGAACTCCCAAAATTTTTGTACATTCAAAAAAGGAATTGATTCCGTAAAAGATGGGATCGACCAGTAAATAGAAAATTACTGATATTTCATCCTTGTGAGATTGTCAATTTTGTACCAAAGGTGTATTTTGAGTATACCGAATTAGTATAGCTATCCTTCCTATGGCACAGCAATCTGGTTTTGCCTGGTTCCGAAACATAATTACTTTTTTATTTTTTTTTTGTCTATAGGTAAGCTATATGTTATTCAAGGCATCAATAGAAAACCCCATTTTTGTAGGTTCTACTTACTTTTCATTGGCTTCGGAATAATAGAGTAATTCGGAATAGCAGCCAAAATCTTGGGAAAATCTAAGTTAATGATCAATAGGTTTGGATAAATAATTTAGGAAGGATATTCTCATACTGACACAATACAAGGACAAGTATATGTGAAATCTATCCTTTCATAATTCGTAATTCATCCTTGTATTGTTTGTTGGATTAGGTCTAACTTTCTTGACCAAACTGCGAGCGCGGAACTTTACGAGATGAAATAGGGAAAGACAGAAGATAGAATAGAACTTAAAAGGATAATTGAAGTGACTCGTCTTCGAATCTACTTTGGTTGGAGTTCGAAAAAGGAATAAAAATAAAGTAAATTCAAGGAAGAGCTTTCTTTTTTTTTTTTTTTTAACAGCCCCTTGGCAGGTCGTGGAATGCTTTTGTTCTCCTCTTATTCCATATGGAATACAATCAGTTAAAATAAGAAGGAATAGGGGAATATTCGATCGTTCACTCCAAAAAGAGGGTCCTATTGAAAAAGAAATTATCCAAAATAGAAAGAAGTTTTTTTTTTCAAATTCAATTGTTTATTTATCTCTTATTCAAAAATTTCCCTGAAAATTGAATTTCTTTTTTTCATTCAATGGGGTTAGATGATCTAGTTCTTAATATTATTACTTTACTCAATTGACAAATTCCACAACAAATCTCTTGATTCGGAATTAGGGACTCATGTATCATCTGATGAATCCACTTTCTTTTACACTTCTGTATCTTACTCTATCTTGTTTTTTAGTATTATCTAAAATAACTGATGAATTATGAATTTTCCATAACTTAGGTAAATGCTTTACCAACATATGTAGTGTAGTAAAAAAAAATAAATGGAATTTAACTCTTTCATGCTTACTTTAACTAGTTATTTTGGTTTTCTACTGGCTGCTTTAACTATAACCCCAGCTCTATTTATTGGCTTGAACAAGATACGCCTTATTTGAATTGACTGAATAATTATAATTCAGAAAAGAAAAATCTTTCTTTGGGATTCCTGGCATTCTACGACTCTTTTCCAGACTAATTAGGAATTCTTTTCTTGGTCATTGAGATTCGTGGATAATTTAGAGTACTATTTAGGGATAGATCGTACCTCTTTTTTTATCCCCTCGAACAAATCGAAATGATTGAAGTTTTTCTATTTGGAATCGTCTTAGGCCTAATTCCTATTACTTTAGCGGGATTATTCGTGACTGCGTATTTGCAATACAGGCGTGGGGATCAGTTGGATCTTTGATTGAGTCATTTTTTTTTTTTGATTGACCTCCTCCAGACCAGAGAGGAGGTCAAATTGAAATTGGAGTTACAATTCAATTTTGTTAAGTTATTTTACTCTGCTTCGACATAAAATAGATGGAATCACGCTCTGTAGGATTTGAACCTACGACATCGGGTTTTGGAGACCCGCGTTCTACCGAACTGAACTAAGAGCGCTTTCATTCATTCAAAAAGAAAATCTTTTTCTATTCCTAATGTATCTCACGTACGTATAGTCTCCACAAATTCAAGTTATACCCACTTTACTTTAATTGATCTCGTCGCTACTGCCTATAAAGAAGAAAGAAGTAATAGGTAGGGATGACAGGATTTGAACCTGTGACATTTTGTACCCAAAACAAACGCGCTACCAAGCTGCGCTACATCCCTTTTCCAAATTAAATTGTTGTACAATGCCATTGTACACAATTCCTGTCTTCTTTTCCACATCATAATTTTCTTCTTCTTTCTTTCTCTATCTATATAGAACCCTCGTGTCATTTCTTCTTTTTGGTCTCATATAATTAAGGAATTATATACATATAAAATCCAATATAATTTCGCCTATAAAAGAAGGATTACTTTTCCTTGGTAATATATAGGAAGAAGGGGTCATCTTTTTCTTTTTTAGGGATAGGAAAATTTCGTCGATATGGTTCATTTTATATATAGCATAACAATCTTGGGCAAGAGTTTATGATCATATATGTATTCCAACAAGGAAGGAGGATTTTCAATGCGGGATATAAAAACATATCTCTCTGTAGCACCCGTGCTAAGTACTCTATGGTTTGGTGCTTTAGCAGGTTTATTGATAGAAATTAATCGTTTATTCCCAGATGCTTTGTCATTCCCTTTTTTTTAATCTAGTTATTGCTATGGGAGGGATAGATTTCTTCGTGATATGACAAAATTTGATCCTTTTCAATCTTTTTTTAGTATCGGAAGGAAAAAGAAAGAAAAGATGGATTGGGTTGAACCTCAGAGTCATTAAAAATTTGGTAAACCCCATTTTTGAAAATAGAAATTCAATTTAAAGGGGTACCCAAGCTAAATAAGGCCTCAGAAATCAGAGCATAGAAAAGGCGGGGCTGGCTAATTAAATGAAAGGATTTCGAACCAAAATCTTTGCTAATTCGACAAGGATTGTATTCTTTAATTATTTCTCTATTTTTTATTACTTAATTAAAGAATAAAAAAAAATTATTCTAATGAATTTTATTCTTCTTCTTCGGATTCAAAATAGAAGAATAAAAGAATAAGTAGAAGAATTAAGTTAAGTCAATCCAAAAAGAAAAGGAGGTTCATGGCCAAGGGAAAAGATGTTAGAATCAGAGTTATTTTGGAATGCATCAGTTGTGTTCGAAAAGGTGCCAATGAGGAATCGACGGGGATTTCTAGATATAGTACTCAAAAGAATCGCCACAATACACCCGGACAATTAGAATTCAAAAAATTTTGTCGTTATTGTCGCAAGCATACGACTCATCACGAAATAAAGAAATAGGAACATCGTGTGTTTGATCTTTCCAAACAACAGAAAGAGTAAGAACTTCATATTTAATATATAAAGAAAACATAGTATAGAATACAAAATACAAATCAACTCATCTGATTTCCGGTAGATATTATTTCATATGTATAGAGGGTATTCATATACTATAATATGAATCAAATAAGATATGGATCAAAGAAAAACTACTTCTTCTGGATCCTAAATTAATAAAATAAAGAAGTGAATTTTCAAATTTTCAAATTTTAAATAAGGAATAAATCATGTATACATCTAAACAACCTTTTCTTAAATCTAAGCAACCCTTTAGTAAATCCAAGCAAACTTTTAATAAATCCAAGCAACCCTTTCGTAAATCCAAGCAAACTTTTCGTAAATTCAAGCAACCTTTTCGTAAATCTAAACAACCTTTTCGTAGGCGTCCCCGGATTGGCCCGGGAGATCGAATTGATTATAGAAACATGAGTTTAATTAATAGATTTATTAGTGAACAAGGAAAAATATTATCGAGACGAATAAATAGATTAACCTTGAAACAACAACGATTAATTACTCTTGCTATAAAACAGGCTCGTATTTTATCTTTCTTACCGTTTCGTAACTATGAGAACGAAAAGCAATTTCAAGCCCAGTCAATTTCAATAATTACAGGTTCTAGACCCAGAAAAAATAGACATATTCCTCAATTAACGCAAAAGTACAATTCCAATCGAAACTTAAGAAACAACAACCAAAATTTAAGAAACAACAACCGGAACTTAAGTTCCGATTGTTGATGTTTTATTCGAATTCGAAAGGGCCAGACCTATATATATTATAAAGAAAGTAATCCAGCTCGTTGATTCCTACCACTTAATCTTAATTTATTGTATCTTCCCGGAGTTCCCTCTCCGGGAATTCATCTTTTATTATTCCAGTATATTACTTTATTTATACCTTTAATTGATGATCTTTATTTTATTGGAAATCGTGTAAAGATTATTTGGATTTGATACAGCTACTTGTGCAAGCATTTTACGATTAAGAATCAATTTCTTCTTGTACAGGTTGTGTATTAATTTACTATAACTATCGAATACTTTATATACCCGCGTTGCTGCGTTTATCCGAGTGATCCACAAACGACGAAAATCCCTCTTTTGCCTACCTCTATCTCGATGAGAGGAAACAAAAGCTCTTTTTACCTGTTGGGTAATCATTCGATTAAGTCTTAAATGAGCCCCTCTAAAGTTTGAGGCAAATGAACGCATTTTTGTTCGTCGTCTCCGGGCTATATATCCTCGCGGAACTCTGGTCATTGAATCAAATTAACCTTAATGAATAACTAATGATTTCTCTTCTTTTAGCCACCCTTTTTCTCATTAATAACAAAACTAATTATTCCGATATATAAAATATTAATTCCAATGGCTTTTGCTATAGTAACCTTCCCAACCACGATTTTTTATTCCACTCCGTTCAGTTATTTCTATACGAAATAACAAATTCATTCTAATAATACTAAAAAAAATAGTGGGTTCCATCGTTTCTATGGTTCCCTTTTAAACGGTGAGGCCCTCTCTATACACCGGAGCCCTTTCTTTCATCAAAAGGTATTGCGAACTTGTATAGTCCACATTCTTTGGCTCTACCTATCCATTATAGAGTAAATAGCTCTTTTCACAATAAGAGTTATCCATACAGTGACGGTATTTAATTATGAAAGTTGGCTAAGTAGCTGACCCTGTTAGTCCGTTCTTTTAAGATAAAGGAGCATAAGCCTTTTTCTTTTTATTACTATTTCCTCCGCTTAATGGATAACCATTTGCTACCAATGGGAGAATTGCTTCTTATTTCCAATTTAGATAATTGGATTTGCACCAAAGGAAACCATAAATTCCATATACCATAGAAATCTAGGATAGAGAAGCTATATCCTATTCATTGGTACTAATCATGGATACTTCAATTTTTTTTATATTTGTTTGAAGTCATGATCTGAACGAGTCGCACATACACCCTAGCACATGTTCCTCGACGCTGAGGGCATCCTTTAAGCGCGGCCGTTTTTCGAGCATTTCGTATTGGCTGTCTTGCGTTTCTAATAAGTTGTTTAACCGTCGGCATGTTGTATGTATATAGAAAAAAATGGATTGGTTTAGATCCATCTTAACCTGATGATTGCTCATCATGAAGTCTTTCTATTTTCTATTAAATCGAGGAAAACACGAATTTAGCTGTGAAATAACTTTACAAGAAATCCGGACACTACCAATCCTTAAACATTTCTGGAAACCACACTGGATCAGTATCGCAGTGCTTGTCAATCATTTCATCCCCTACAATATCGACAAGTCCATAAGCTTTGGCTTCGTCTGCTGACATAAAAACATCCCTTTCCATGTCTTCGGATACAACCCAAAAAGGCTTGCCTGTTCTTACTGCATAAACCCTTGTGATCATTTCGCGAACTTTGTGTAACTCTTCTACTTCTAGTAAAAATTCTGGTGTCCTTGCCCGATAATAAGCACTAGCAGGTTGGTGAAGCATAATCCTCGCGTGAGGGAATGCTATACGCTTGGTGGGTTCTCCTCCAAGCAGAATGAAGGACGCCATGGAGGCGGCTATTCCGAGGCATATTGTATATATATCTGGTGTCACCGTTTGCATCGTATCAAAAATAGCCATTCCTGAGATTAGCCACCCGCCTGGGGAGTTTATAAACAAAAAAATATCACTAATTCCATCTTCTATACTCAGATATACCATGAGACCTGTAATATGATTCGTGATCTCGCAACGAATCTCTTGACCTAAAAAAAGTGTCCTTTCTCGATACATAACATTGTATAAGTCAACCCAAGTCGCTTCTTCATCTCCAGGAATCCGGTAAGGTACTTTTGGAACACCAATGGGCATATTAGATTAATATTATTAAATTTAAGTAAGAAAACCACACTTTAATATGGAAACGTAAGAATGGAACAGAAAGAAAGAATCCGCAGTTTATTGTCTTAATTTTTATTCTTATTCTATATGAATATTATAGATTCTATTAATACGTAGATTGAAAGGTTATACATATAAGGAATGTAAGACAGATTGAATAAAGAAAAGGGAATGGGTGATTTGAATGCTAAACAAAGAGGGGTAGCGATCTATTCTTCGTTTTTTCCAAATTGGCCAAGTTACCCATTGCATATTGGCACTTATCGAGTATAGAATAGATCTGCTTCTCTTTCTTCTTATGAACAGAATTGGCTTCTTATTTTTAATGGAATGAAATAAATATTCGCGCTTTCTGACACAGAATCCCCTAGAAGGGTTAGGTACATAGGATATGGATAGTCTTTTTCAATGCGATAAAATAAAGCGACATCGTGTCTATTTTTCTTTGCTAAAGGGGTATTTCCATGGGTTTGCCTTGGTATCGTGTTCATACTGTCGTATTGAATGATCCGGGTCGATTGCTTGCGGTGCATATAATGCACACAGCTCTAGTTTCTGGTTGGGCTGGCTCAATGGCTTTATACGAATTAGCAGTTTTTGATCCCTCTGATCCTGTTCTGGATCCAATGTGGAGACAAGGTATGTTCGTAATTCCCTTCATGACTCGTTTAGGAATAACGGATTCGTGGGGTGGTTGGAGTATTTCAGGAGGAACTGTAACAAATCCGGGTATTTGGAGTTATGAAGGTGTGGCAGGTACGCATATTGTGTTTTCTGGCTTGTGTTTCTTGGCAGCGATCTGGCATTGGGTATATTGGGACCTAGAAATATTCTCTGATGAGCGGACGGGAAAACCCTCTTTGGATTTGCCCAAGATCTTTGGAATTCATTTATTTCTTGCAGGGGTGGCTTGCTTTGGCTTTGGGGCATTTCATGTAACGGGTTTGTATGGTCCTGGGATATGGGTATCCGATCCTTATGGACTAACTGGAAAAGTACAAGCTGTAAATCCAGCGTGGGGTGCAGAAGGTTTTGATCCTTTTGTTCCGGGGGGAATAGCTTCTCATCATATTGCTGCGGGTACATTGGGTATATTAGCGGGCTTATTCCATCTTAGTGTCCGTCCGCCTCAACGTCTATATAAAGGATTACGTATGGGCAATATTGAAACTGTACTTTCCAGTAGTATCGCTGCTGTTTTTTTTGCAGCTTTCGTAGTTGCTGGAACTATGTGGTATGGGTCAGCAACGACCCCAATCGAATTATTTGGGCCTACTCGTTATCAGTGGGATCAGGGATACTTTCAGCAAGAAATATATCGAAGAGTTAGCAATGGTTTAGCCGAAAATCTTAGTTTATCAGAAGCTTGGTCTAAAATTCCCGAAAAATTAGCCTTTTATGATTATATTGGTAATAATCCGGCAAAAGGGGGATTATTCAGAGCAGGCTCAATGGACAATGGGGATGGAATAGCTGTTGGATGGTTAGGACATCCCGTCTTTAGAGATAAAGAAGGACGTGAGCTTTTTGTACGCCGTATGCCTACTTTTTTTGAAACATTTCCGGTTGTTTTGGTAGATGAGGAGGGAATTGTTAGAGCAGACGTTCCTTTTAGAAGAGCAGAATCCAAATATAGTGTTGAACAAGTAGGTGTAACGGTGGAGTTCTATGGTGGCGAACTTAATGGAGTAAGTTATTCTGATCCTGCTACTGTAAAAAAATATGCGAGGCGTTCTCAATTAGGGGAAATTTTTGAATTAGACCGGGCTACTTTGAAATCTGATGGTGTTTTTCGCAGCAGTCCAAGGGGTTGGTTCACTTTTGGTCATGCTACCTTTGCTTTGCTCTTCTTTTTCGGACACATTTGGCATGGCGCTAGAACATTGTTCCGAGATGTTTTTGCTGGTATTGATCCAGATTTGGATGCTCAAGTGGAATTTGGAACATTCCAAAAAGTGGGAGATCCAACTACAAGGAAACAGGCAGTTTGATACACATTGTTATAGTATCTTTCACCTCTCTTTTTTGATTTGACATGGGAAACATCTCCCATCCTTTCTTTGACTCTTTTTCTTTCTTTATATGGGAAATTATCCCAAATGACAAATGAATAGGTGTGGAAGTTATAATTGTAAATAAACCAGGATCGAATCTATGGAAGCATTGGTTTATACGTTCCTTTTAGTTTCGACTTTAGGGATAATTTTTTTCGCTATCTTCTTCCGAGAACCACCTAAGGTTCCACCAACTCCAACTAAAAGAATAAAATAATTTCATTTAAGTAAGAAGTCCCCCTATCTGGGAGACTTCTTACTTAAATTAGTCTCCGTGTTCTTCGAATGGATCTCTTAATTGTTGAGAGGGTTGCCCAAACGCGGTATATAAGGCATACCCAGTAAAGCTTACAAGTAAACCAGATATGGAGATGGCGACTAAAGTTGCTGTTTCCATTTTTATAGAATTTCAAGATTACAATGGATCTACGAAAAGATCGTGTATTTACAACTACAACGGAATAGTATACAAAGTCAACACCAATGATTAAATAGAATTTATGGCTACACAAACCGTTGAAGATAGTTCTAAACCTTAGGCCAAAACGAACTGGTGCAGGTAGTTTACTGAAACCCTTGAATTCGGAATATGGGAAAGTCGCCCCGGGTTGGGGGACTACTCCTTTTATGGGGATCGCAATGGCTTTATTCGCTATATTCCTATCTATCATTTTAGAAATTTATAATTCTTCCGTTTTACTGGACGGAATTTTAACCAATTAGGTTTCTACTAACTAAAACTAGGAAGTCAGAGTTTTTCCATCCAAAAAAGCCTTTCTAGTTTAAGATCTACATTTCTAGATATTATGGTAGTTCGACCGCGGAATTTTTTTGTTTCGGTATCTCTGGAATATGAGTGTGTGACTTGTTAGAATTGATCCTATTGATAATACATAGAAAGGGCCTGTTATCTCTATCAAGATGATTCTAATTCGTCAGATATTATTTATTCTAGTATCTGGAACACGAAATAGATAGAGTGGATCAAAAAAAAATGGAACTATGATTCATACTCACTATTAAGACCTCGCAACCAGACTGAAAAATTCAAGTAGTTCTTAAATAAAAATAAAAAAGAAATTTTCTTCCTTCCAATTTTGTTTGCCCAAAAGACAACTTTTTTTCTCTCGATTTTGTCGAGTCATTACACTGATTCAATAAATGATTATCAAGCGGTTCTTATTCGAAGAACCCTTGCCTTTTGTTTAGCTTGAGACTAAATCATCGTGGCTCTAGTATGAATCTAAGGTTTTAATTGAACTGATTCATAGGATCTCAACAAGATAATTTCTATATTACGCATAAAAAAACAAATCCTTTATAGGGAAGAGAAAAGTCAAGAAGCCTCTAATGACCAACATAAGGGAAAGGAAGAAAGAAAGACGCGCCAACTTGAGATTTTTTGGCATTATCATCACAAAGAAGATATTCCGGATTTTTCTTATTTGATATCTTCAAGGCAAATCGACCCAATTCAGTGGCTGATGAAGTTTTGAACCTTTTTTCTAATATTCGTTGAAAATTTTTGTGTTTCTGCTTGAGCCGTACGAGATGAAATTTTCATATACGGCTCTTAGAGGGGGACTCGGGTTAGTTACCTATCTCAATAAAGTATATGATTGGTTTGAGGAACGTCTTGAGATTCAGGCAATTGCAGATGATATAACTAGTAAATATGTTCCTCCCCATGTCAACATATTTTATTGTTTAGGGGGAATTACACTTACTTGTTTTCTAGTACAAGTCGCTACCGGTTTTGCTATGACTTTTTACTACCGACCAACCGTTACAGAGGCTTTTTCCTCGGTTCAATACATAATGACCGAGGCCAACTTTGGTTGGTTAATCCGATCAGTTCATCGATGGTCAGCAAGTATGATGGTTTTAATGATGATCCTGCATGTATTTCGTGTGTATCTCACAGGGGGATTTAAAAAACCCCGCGAATTAACTTGGGTCACAGGTGTGGTTTTGGCTGTTTTGACTGCATCATTTGGTGTAACTGGTTATTCTTTGCCTTGGGATCAAATTGGCTATTGGGCAGTCAAAATTGTGACAGGTGTACCTGACGCCATTCCGGTAATAGGATCGCCTTTAGTGGAGTTATTACGCGGAAGTGCTAGTGTGGGCCAATCCACTTTGACTCGTTTTTATAGTTTACATACCTTTGTACTGCCTCTGCTTACTGCCGTATTTATGTTAATGCACTTTCCAATGATACGTAAGCAAGGTATTTCGGGTCCTTTATAGGGAAGGCATATCATAGAGAATTATAATTATCATATATCATATCGGGTAGGTTTTGGTATTTCATTGCTACAAGCATGGGTTATTGTAAAATAACACATGTCATTTGGATACTTCTCTTCAACTCCAAAGTATTTTTATACAATACAAATAGTTGAAGTTAATTTTACGAAAGAAAAAAGGCGGATTATGGGAGTGTGTGACTTGAATTATTGATTTGGCCATGCAGATAAAGAATTGGATCTGCCACATTAGAATTCACAACCAAAGGTGTCTCCGCATCCAATCAACATGTAAGTCCCCTACCTAGGAAGGATAGGCTGGTTCACTTGAGGAGAATATCTTCTATGATCATACCGCAACCATGTCATCCATGAACAGGCTCCGTAAGATCCCATAGAGTAGAAATGGAATAAGTCATGTGACATGATCCAGTTCTCTATTTATTACACTTACCTTTTTATTATAGTATGGAAATGCATTCATTTTCTTTGCATCGATTGTGATCCGCAATACTATCGGAGTAAAAGAAGGGATCTAAGGAAGAATGTAGGCTAAACTTTTTGATTTTTTATTAGTAACAAGTAAATATTTTGTTTGGAGGTAAGAAACTTGCGATATTGAGGGGATAAATACCAACTAATCAAGAGACATGAGACAATCCACAAAGCAATTGATCATGATCAAATTTGTAAGCCCACTTGGATATTGAGCATTTACCCATAAGAATAGGATTATTTTCAATGAGTAGTTGTAGGTGCAACTTCGGAAAAGAGAATCTGATAAAGCTTTTCTTGCCTAGAGTCATTGAGTCATTATAAACCTTAATTCTATTAAGGATCTTCCGCGGTCTTATTTCTTTCACTCTTGCTCGAGCCGGATGATGATAAATTCTCATGTCCGGTTCCTTTGGGGGATGGATCCTAAAGAGTTCACCTATCCCAATAACAAAGAAACCAGACTTAAATGATCCTGTATTAAGAGCTAAATTAGCTAAAGGGATGGGACATAATTATTACGGGGAACCCGCATGGCCCAACGATCTTTTATATATTTTTCCAGTAGTAATTCTAGGTACTATTGCATGTAATGTAGGTTTAGCGGTTCTCGAGCCATCAATGATTGGTGAACCGGCAGATCCGTTTGCAACTCCTCTGGAAATATTACCCGAGTGGTACTTCTTTCCCGTGTTTCAAATACTCCGTACGGTACCCAATAAGTTATTGGGCGTTCTTTTAATGGTTTCTGTGCCAACAGGCTTATTGACAGTACCTTTTCTAGAGAATGTCAATAAATTCCAAAATCCATTTCGCCGCCCAGTAGCTACGACCGTTTTTTTAATCGGTACTGTAGTAGCTCTTTGGTTAGGTATTGGAGCAACATTACCCATTGATAAATCATTAACTTTAGGTCTTTTTTAGATATTTTTTGATTCATTCAACCGTGAAGTACCATAGGTATCTAGGAAATAGTTACTTCCAAGTGAATCTTCCCTAGATACCTAAAATCCATTTTATTATGATCCATTTCGCGAAAATATAGATTGTACCAAAGATGCTAAATTGTTTTCTTTTTATTCTAACTCGAAAAAGAAGAAGAAAAAAAATTGCAATGGATTTAAAACGAGAGTTTATTCTTAAGTAAATCAATTGGGAGATGCTTCTCTAGAGTGTCCCATATATGTTTTCTATCTTCCATACGAAAACTGTCAATTCTCAGAAGATCTTCTTCAGTCTTACTCAAAAGGTCCAATAGTGTATGTATATTGGCCCTTTTTAGACAATTATACGTTCTAGAAGTCAATTCTAATTGATCAATAAAAATACAATTCAATGGAATTCCTTTTTTGTTTTTCTTTAGATTAGTTAATCTTTTTTGAAAAGTAAAAAGGGGTGGAGTAAACCTGTTTTTATTTTCTTCGAAACTAGCGCCCTCTTCCTCCGCGTGTAGAAAAGGAAGAAATAAATCAATCAAATTACGAGAAGCCTCATAAAGTGCTTCCTTAGGGGTTAAACTTCCATTAGTCCATATTTCTAGAAAAAGTATCTCGTGTTTTTCATTTCCATTCCCACAAGAAAAAATACTATAATTCACATTTCGAACAGGCATGGATACAGCATCTATAGGATAACTTCCATCTTGATAGTTCTTTCTGAGTTCTGTCTGATATCCACGATCTCTCTTGATCTGTAAATCAATACAGAAATCAATGGGCTCTGTCAAGTTAGCTATAGGTTGTGCCGTATCAACGATTTCTACGGAAGGCGGTAAGATGATATCTTGAGCAGTTATGTATCTAGGACCTTTGACGCAAATGGATGCGTCTCTAACTCCATAGAGATTACTTCTCAATACAATTTCTTTCAAATTTAGTAAAATTTCTTGTACGGATTCTTCAATACCTGCTATTGTAGAATACTCGTGCGGCACGCTCCCAAATTTTGCACGTGTGATACATGTTCCTTCTATTTCTCCAAGTAAAGCTCTTCGCAAGGCAATACCGACGGTGTCCGCTTGACCTTTTCTAAGCGGGGACAGAATGAAACGACCATAATAAAGGCGCTTACTATCTACTCTTGATTCAACACACTTCCACTGTAGTGTTTGAGTGGATCCTGCTACCTCCTCTCGAACCATAATAGACTAGTATTATTATTTTATCATTGAATCGTTTATTTCTCTTGAAATGAAAGTTGAAAGCGGGTTAATTCTTTTACAGACGTCTTTTTTTAGGCGGTCGACATCCATTATGCGGCATAGGTGTTACATCGCGTATACAACTTAATCGCACACCACTTTTAGCAATGGCTCGTAATGCGGCATCTCTTCCACTACCAGCGCCCTTTACCATAACTTCTGCTCGTTGCAAACCTACTGTACGAATAGCATCTACTGCTGTTCTTTGACCAGCATAGGGTGATGCTTTTCTTGAGCTTTTGAATCCACAAGTACCGGCCGAGGACCAAAAAACCACCCGACCTTGTGGGTCTGTAACAGTTATAATGGTATTGTTGAAACTAGCTTGAACATGAATAACCCCTTTTGTTATTCTACGTGCACTCTTCCGTAAACTAAAACGTGCATTCCTACGTAAACCAATACGCACTTTCTTACGTGAACCAATTTTTGGTATAGCTTTTGCCATATTTTATTATCTCATAAATATGAGTTAGAAATAAAAAAAAGAAAAAAAGATACAAAGATATCCGTTTCAGGGTAAAATAAACCCTTTACTTTAATTATTTTAAATGAAATTATTTTATTTGGAATTGGAACATTTCCGCGGGTACTTTTTTTTACTTTTTAGAAAGTAAAGTTCTTTTTCGAAAGATTACCCCTGTCTTTGTTTATGCTTCGGATTAGAGCAAATGACTCTAATTCGTCCACGCCTACGAATCAGTCGACATTTTGTACAAATTTTACGAACGGAAGCTCTTATTTTCATATTTCCGTATCCTTTTTTAAACTATGAATCTAATCTTTTGGAAAAAATAAGTCTCTTCGCTTGAATTTTAGAACTTAGAATTTATTACCCTAGAAAAAAAAAGAAAAACCTAATCCTTTGAATCTTTGGTATCCTTCAAATCTTCGCTATCCTTCAAATCTTCGCTATCCTTCGAGTCTTCGATACGCTTCGAATCCTTATGGGGAAGTCTATAAATTATACGTCCCTTGCTTGAATCATAACGACTTACTTCAATTTTGACCCTATCCCCCATCAGTATTCGTATAGAACTAGACCGTATCTTTCCTGAAATATAGCCTAGGATGATGGTGTCATTCTCTAGCCGAACGCGGAACATTCCATTGGGTAGGGCTTCCGTAACTAAACCTTCGAAAGTTACTTTTGCTTCTCTCGGGTTTTTTTTTTCTCTCCTATTTTTTTTTTCTGTCATATTTTTTTTCTCCTATTTTTCTATTTTTATTTTAAAAATAGGAAGGGCGAGATAGAATTCGAGCACTATAGGCGGGGCGATTACCATATATAACATAAGACTTCTCCCCCAATTCTGTTTAGTCGAGCTTCTCGATCTGTCATTATTCCTCGAGAAGTAGAAAGAATAGCAATTCCCATTCCACCCAAAACTTTAGGAATTCCTTGATAGTTGGTATAAATTCGTAAGCCGGGTCGGCTGATACGCTTTAAAAAGGTTCTTGTTCTATATATTCCTTTTATAGTCTTTCTCTTTTGATGTCGCAAAGTTGAAACCAAGAAATATCTGTTACGTTCCTGATGTTTCCGAACACTTTCAATAAAACCCTCTCGTAGAAGTATTTTAACAATGTTTTCGGTAATATTTGTAGATACTACTCGAACTGTTCCTTTTTTATTCATGTCCGCATTTCTTATAGAGGTTAGTAAATCAGCAATAGTGTCCTTGCCCATAAGACTCTAATTCTAGGTTCCTCCTAATTTTTCTATAATCAACATGTTTTCTTTTTTTTTTTTTCATTTTGGATTTTAAAACATATACGTAAAACACAATCTACTAAATTAATTCTTTGGTCTCAATTTCGCCTACTAGTATTTATAATACTTCAGGAGCTAATGAAACTATTTTGGTAAAATTCAATTCTCTCAATTCCTCGGCAATCGCGCCAAAAACTCGAGTTCCTTTTGGATTGCCTTTTTGATCAATTATAACCGCAGCATTGTCATCATAGCGGATTATTATACCGTCTTCGCATTTGAACTCTTTACATGTACGTACAATTACAGCTCGAATTACTTCGGATCTTTCTAGAGGCATTTGGGGCAATGCGTCTTTGATTACAGCAACAATAACATCACCAATACGAGCATATCGCTGATTACCAGCAGCTCCTATGACTCGAATACACATCAATTTTCGAGCTCCACTATTATCTGCTACATTTAAAAGGGTCTGAGGTTGAATCATATTATTTTGATTTCAATTTGTTATTTCAATGCAAAAGGATGAAAGAAATATTGTCTTTCCAGAAAGAAAAACCGAGCATTTTTTTTTATCTTCCATACCCCTTTTAGGGTTCTATATCTCTAATCGAATAAATTGACTTCGTATGGGCATTTTACTGGCAGCTATGGAGATAGCTGCTCTAGCTACAGTTTCAGATACTCCCCCCATTTCATAAAGTATACGACCAGGTTTAACAACGGATACCCAATATTCGGGGGACCCCTTTCCCGAGCCCATACGTGTTTCCGTGGGTCTTAGTGTAACCGGTTTGTCGGGAAATATACGTACCCATATTTTTCCACCACGACGTGCATATCGTGTTATTGCTCTTCGTCCTGCTTCTATCTGTCTCGCCGTGATCCAAGCGGGTTCAAGTGCTTGAAGAGCATATCTACCAAAACAAATACGATTGCCTCGGCAGGATTTTCCTTTCATTCTTCCTCTATGTTGTTTGCGAAATCTGGTTCTTTTGGGGTTATAGTCGATGGTTCTCTTTCTTAGTTCCATCTCTACTGCAAAACTGGACATGAGAGTTTCTTCTCATCCAGCTCCTCGCGAATGGAATCAGAAAGCATGTAAATTTCTCTAATTCATAATATTCCAAAATATTACGGTACGGATAGATACACATTAATAGATAATAGAAAAAGTTCGGTTTTTTTTATATTGAATTTGTTAAAACAGAAAAATATAATATATAGTCAAAAAAGAAGATCTAGAATATATCCAGATGTGTGTGTATATTTATCTAAATTCTATATTTATAGATAATGTAATCCTTCTTAAAAAAATCCTTATTTTTACTCTTATTGAATCGCGGTAAAGTATTCTAATTCAATAAGAATTTCGCGGGCGAATATTTACTCTTTCCTGTCTTATTTGTTAATTTATAAACTTACCAAATAAGACAATTTTTTTGGTTTGTTCCGCCATCCCACCCAATGAAGTGTTAGGATTCTTTTCAATAAAATCCTATGGAATCATAGGTTCTGTCGTTCCCACTGCTTCTCCTTGAATGGTTAGGTCTGAATCCCGCAACGGAGCTTCCAAAAAATTTCTTTCCGAGTTAATTTTCTCAGTTTTATTAACCCGGGCGGCTCTTTATTATTGCTTTAAATTTGTAGTTCTTGTTTCAAGTTACAATTTTTAATTCTCTATTATTTTTATTATATTGATGCTTTATCACATTGCCTTTTATGATGTAATTCATAGACCATACATAGTGGAATCCTATATCTTATTTATTTCCTCTTCCTTCTTTCTATCATCCCTCCCTTTATCCACATCCCTTTAGTTTTGCTTCACAACCTAGAATCCCTTTTCTTTTTTAGAGAAAAAATTGCAGTTGCTACAACTATATGACACATCTACTCATTTATGTTATGATAGAGGTATTTATTCATATAGTGACTGTTTCTTAGTTAGGATCTCGACAATACGAAGCAATAGGTTGGTTATTAGTTAATTTTCTATAATTACTAAGTTTTTTTCTTAAAAAAAAGAAAAAAATAACGAGTCACACACTAAGCATAGCAATTATATTAAATGATTTATCAATTTTCATTAAATCTTATAGAAAGAGGTATAATTTCTTCTTTTGCAGGGATTTCAGGAAAAAAGTCTCTTGTCATTTTTTATTCTATCAATGGACAGAATCCGAAGACAAGATTACTTATTCTTCGTCTACGAATATCCAAATTTTTACACCTAATACTCCATAGATAGTCCGAATTGGATAGCAGCAATAATCAATTTTAGCGCGAATTGTTTGGAGGGGAAGTCTACCCTTTTTAATAGATTCGGCGCGTGCAATTTCTTTTCCTCCGAGACGACCCGCAATTTTTACTTTTACTCCCCTTATATCTGCTTTTTTAGTTAATTCAATGGCTTTTTTCATTGCCTTTCGGAATGAAACTCTATTTTTTAATTGGAAAGCTATATATTCTGCAAGAATGTTAGGCTGTCTATAAGGTTCTTTAACTTTTTCGATAGAAATATTAAATCTCTGGTTTACAGAGTTAATTTCCTTTTGTAGATCTTTCTCTAATTCTTCGATTGCTCCTTTTTTCTTTAATAAATTTGGGAATCCAATATGGATTATGACGTGGATCGTATCGATTTCTTTTTGGATTTCTATATGTGTAATTACTTCGGAACTTGAACCTGAGTCCATTTTTCTATTATGTGTAATTACTTCGGAACTTGAGTCTGATTCTATTTTTCTATTCGAGCCCTTTTTCCTATTCTTTTGTATATAGTTCTTGATACAATCCCTTATTTTTTTATCTTCCTGTAGACCTTCAGAATAATTTTTTGGTTGTGCGAACCAAAAGGAATGGTGTTTTTGGGTTGTACCAAGTCTGAAACCGTGTGGATTTATTTTTTGTCCCATATTTTTCTATTCTATATTTTTTTTACTGGGAATCGAAATCTTAGATGGATCTAAAGGTTATTTAGATTTCTTTACTATATTTAGTACAATTGTTATATGACACATGCTTTTTTTTATGGGGAAACTACGTCCTCGAGCTCGAGGTCTGAATTTCTTCATAATAGTACTCCTACTGACTTCGGCTTTAGTAATAAATAAATTCGCTTTGTCGAAATCCCTATAATGAGTAGCATTTGCGGCTGCCGAATAAACCAACTTTAAGATGGGATAAGATGCTCGATAGGGCATGAGGTTCAGTATCATAACAGTTTCCTCGTAGTAACGCCAGCGAATCTCGTCAAGAACTCTTTGTGCTTTGAAAACAGACATAGGGATACGTTTTTGTGCTTTGAAAACTCTCTCGAACTTAAGTAGACGATCGGTTGGAACTTTCCTTGCGAGTTTCCTTAGCCCACTTTTCTTCTTCTTTATCCTAGGGATATACTTTACTAGTTTGAAACTTGTCATAAATAAGGTTATTCCCCGCCTACCTTTACTTTATTTTGAATCTTTTTTTCTTCTTAATCTTTCTATTCAGAATTCAGTTAACGACGAGATTTAGTATCCTTTCTTGCATTTTCATAACTCGTGAAATGCCGAGTAGGCACGAATTCCCCCAATTTGCGACCTACCATAGGATTTGTTATGTAAATAGGTATATGTTCCTTTCCATTATGAATCGCGATTGTATGGCCAACCATTGTGGGTAGAATGCTAGATGCCCGGGACCACGTTACTATTGTTTCTTTCTCCTCCTTCATATTGACCTTTTCTATCTTTGCCAATAAATGATGAGCTACAAAAGGATTCGTTTTTTTTCGTGTCACAGCTGATTACTCCTTTTTTCCTTTTTAAAGAGTGGCATTCTATGTCCAATATCTCGATCGAAGTACGGAGGTCAGAATAAATAGAATAATGATCAATGGAAAAAAGAAAAAAATCCTTTAGCTGGATAAGGGGCGGATGTAGCCAAGTGGATCAAGGCAGTGGATTGTGAATCCACCATGCGCGGGTTCAATTCCCGTCGTTCGCCCATCGCATTATTGCAAATTCCAAAAATGCAATTTTCCATATTCCTAGTTACGTATTTACTTACGGCGACGAAGAATAAAACTATCGCTATATTTTTTCCTTTTCCTAGTTCTTCTTCCAAGCGCAGGATAACCCCAAGGGGTTGTGGGTTTTTTTCTACCAATGGGAGCTTTCCCTTCACCGCCCCCATGGGGGTGGTCCACAGGGTTCATAACTACCCCTCTTACTACGGGGCGTTTACCTAGCCAACACTTAGATCCGGCTCTACCCAAACTTTTTTGGTTCACCCCAACATTACCCACTTGTCCGACTGTTGCTAAGCAGTTTTGGGATACTAAACGGACCTCCCCAGATGGTAATCTTAAAGTGGCCGATTTACCCTCTTTTGCAATGAGTTTCGCTACAGCACCTGCTGCTCTAGCTAATTGCCCACCCCTTCCACGTGTGATTTCTATGTTATGCATGGCCGTGCCTAAGGGCATATCGGTTGAAGTAGATTCTTCTTTTCTCTCAAAAAACCCCTTCCCAAACTGTACAAGCTTCTTCCAAAGCATACGGCTTTCTAGATGTATATGACGATCTCTAGACAGATGGATCTTATATGAATCATATGATGAAGTACCACATGAGTGGATATATAGGAAAGGAATCCAAATCTGCCGAATCGCTCATGTTATGATCTTCTACATCCTAGGTCTCTGCGTTCCGTCATCTGGCTTATGTTCTTCATGTAGCATTCAGATCGAATGACTCTATGAAATTACGTCGATACTTCCACATATTATGGGTAACGTAGGAGACATCCCTATTTTCCCCCGGGGGTCTTAATTACCACTGCTTAGCTTTCAATTTGCCTCTGACCATCAAATTAAATGTGAATAACCCGTCCTCCTCTCTTTGAAACAAGGGGCGCTTCCGGTTCTGTGCGTGCTTCAAACAATTTTGTCTTCTCCATATTACCATATCTCTAGAGCCAATAATTTTCTATGAGGAACTACTGAACTCAATCACTTGCTGCCGTTACTCAACAGTTTTCTGTTGAGGTCTATCCCGTAGAGGTAGTCAAATTGGATCAGTGATCGATTTCTAGGTTTCGTCGTAAACCTAATTGGTTACTTCCAATTACGTAAATCAATAGTTCAAACCGCACTCAAAGGTAGGGCATTTCCCATTGATATAGGAACTTTTGTACCAGAAACAATAGTATCTCCAATTATAGCCCCTCTGGGATGTAAAATATATCTCTTCTCACCATCCCCATAGTGTATGAGACAAATGTATGCATTTCGATTAGGGTCGTATTCTATGGTTACGATTCTACCAGATATGTCTTTTTGATTCCGTCGAAAATCTATTTTACGGTATAGGCGCTTATGACCTCCCCCTCTATGCCTTGCGGTAATGATTCCTCTGGAATTACGACCTTTACCACAACGGTGCCGTCCATGGATCAAATTATTTCGTGGATTGGATTTCACTTGCCTGTCTACGGTTCCCTTGCGTGTGCTCGGGATAGGTGTTTTGTATAAATGTTTCGCCGTATTATTAAGTATTCTCCTTTAGTTTTTTTCTCTATCTAGAAGTGGAATAGAATAACCCGGTTGAAGGGTAATGATCATACGTCTGTAATGCATTGTATGGCCCAGAATAGGTCCTATTCTTCTACCTTTTCCAGGTAGTCGATGGCTATTCACAGCTACCACCTTAACACCAAAGAAGAGTTCGACCCAATGCTTTATTTCTGTCTTAGTGAATCCCGATTCGACATTAAAAGTATATTGATTCTTTCCCAATAAACGAAGACTTTTTTCTGTAAATACTGCGTATTTGATTCCATCCATAAATCGACTTTCCCTCCTATGCTCTGAGTTCCAGTATCGATAAGAATTCGAGTTCTTATTGTTCTTATGTTATGGTATGAATATACCATACCAATTCGTTAGAGAGCCAGTTCCAATAGACTTATGGAATGTTCCCGTTCGTGTGCATCCAGCAGGAATTGAACCCGCAAATTTACCAATTATGAGTTGGGCGCTTTAACCATTCAGCCATGGATGCTTAACAGGGATCATCGTACATCGTAAATAACCAATTTTCATATAGAAAGACATATCATAGAAAAATGAAATCGAAAATATTCCGAGATGGCAAATATTCGGAGATGACTATGAAAACACCTCTCTGGATCCTCGAATTGAAAGAGAGATTGAGAGGGATCAAGAATCCTAATTCTCGCTATTTGGAATGGATCCAATTCTATTGAGTCTGACTCATAGTGATCATTTCTCTTTAGCAAAGAATGACCTTGGTTATCAAAGGATTGAACAACCGGGATCCATTTACTTATGATACCTAGTTGGCATTGATAACAAGGATCTAATGAATTATGAGTTTAATAGATCCTCTTTAGCAGAAAGACGTATATTCCTTGCTCATTATCAGACAATCACTTATTCCCAAACCTCGTGTGGGACTAATCGTTTTCATTTACCATCTCATGGAAAACCCTTTTCGTTCCGCTTAGCCCTATCGGGTATTTTAGTGATAGGTTCTGTAGGAACTGGACGATCCTATTTGGTCAAATACCTAACGAAAAATTACGATTTTCCTTTCATTAAGGTACGAGGGCTTCTTATTCCACAAGAACGAAAGCACCTTTTCATTCTTTCATATACTAGGGGTTTTTACTTGGAAAAGACAATGTTCCATACTAAAGGATTCGGGTCCATAACCACGAGTTCCAGTGCACTAGATCTTGTAGCACTTAGCAACGAAGCCCTATCCATTAGTATTCCACATAAGAAATCCATTCTAGAAAAAAATACAATTAGATTAGCTCTTCATAGACAAACTTGGGGTTTGCGAGCCAAGGTAAGATCGGCTCGGGATCATGGGACCCTTTTCTATCAGATAGGAGGGGCTCTTGTACAAAATAGACTTACTAAGTAATAACCCCATAGAATCTATCTATATAAAGATAAAGAGGCAATCGTGTCAGGAAGCGGGTTTTTCTTTGGCCAAAAGGTACTTCGAACTTGGAACGAGCATGAAGAGATTAACGAGACTTCTTTCTCTTTTGAGTTTTTCTGGCGGACCTGCCGCGCAAGATCTTTGGTCTTCCCCTGGAACCGATGAAAAAAAGTGGATCGCTTCTTATGTACTCGCTCAGAATGATTCTTCTCTATCTATAGTTCATGGCCTATTAGAAGTAGAAGGTGCTCTGGTGCAATCCTTACCGACAGAAAAAGATTGCAGTCAGGTTGATAATAGTCGAGTGACATTACTTCGTCGGTCCGAACTAAGGAATCTGTTAGAAATGTTTTGAAATGGATATTGTTCTCTCTTTGATCAGGGATTGCTATATGAAAAGAAGTGGAGTTTGAAAAAGGGAACGGAATGCTCAAACCGGAACTGCTAGAGGAACGAATTTTCAATAGCATAACTTGGGCTCCTAGAATATGGCGCCCTTGGGACAATCTATTTGATTGCAGGGTTTTGTTCCGAAGCAAAGATATCCGCGGAGGCCGGTTCGTTCGTCCTATTCTGATATTCAGGACCAAGAGGTACTGGATTCTCTTTCGGATAGGCCCTGAAAGGAGAAGAAAGGCTGAAATGCCAACGGACCTCTGTCTATTCTCTAATTCACCCGATCCGATAGTACCCGTTTTTGGAACGTCCAGTGCCAAAGTCACTGAATGGGTAAGTCACCAATCCAATCCCTTTGACAAATCGGATGTCATATTAGATATCATATTCTATATATATAGAAATATCATAGATAGAATAGACATATAGAATTTTTGGTCGGCAAATTCGAAGGAATCATTGAGTGAAAAAGGAGCAAAGAATGA
>NW_028259461.1:15537341-15554841 GCF_056163025.1 Triticum urartu | reverse complement strand
TCAACCCATGAACAATATGAGTCCGAAGCTTCTTTCGTAACTCCCATAATTTCTTCGTAGTGGCTCCGTTCCATGCCTCATTTCATAGGGAAGCCCAAAGTGGCTCTATTTCATTCTATTTCACTTCCTAGCACTTCCTATCATTTAATATCCATCCCTTTGGTCTTATTGACATAAGAGATGTCATTTATAGTCTATCTCTTTCTATATATGGAAAGTCAAGAAATTCTCATCGAAACATCGAGAAATTGTGCATATAGAAAACTCTAAAGAAAGAAAAAAAGGAGACCCATGCCATGATTTTCAAATCTTTTCTATTTAGTAGTCTAAGTTTCTCGATGAGGATAATTAATTCGGTCGTTGTGGTCGGACTCTATTATGGATTTCTGACTACATTCTCCATAGGTCCCTCTTAGATCTTCTTTCTCCAATCTTGGATTAGGGAAGAAGGAGATATTCGCGACTACTGGCGATTTCATTATGGGGCAGCTCATGATCTTCATATCGATCTATTATCCACCTCTGTATCTATTCTTTCTTAGCTAAACAGGTGGAAGATCTATCCAATTTGGTTATATTATATCATGGACTCGAAAAACGGATCTGAATTTGACTGAAATGCACGATCTTCACAGGTATCACTTTTCACGATACCTAAAAGGTGGAATAGCGATTTTCGAACCATTTCCTATAAGAGAATGGTTTCCATTACTTTGAGAAATGGATTCTTATATCAAACTATAGCTATTGCATTAAAGAAGAAAAGAAACTAATAGAAGTCGAAGACGCGGAATGATAGTGAATAGAGAGAAAGATTCTTCTGATTTTCTTGTTTCTATCTACTAGACGCCGTAGAGAATTGAGAATTTTCATGTCTTTCAATTCTCGTACTCGTAATTGGAAAGTTATGGAAGGAGACCCATCATTTTGCAATGAAAACAACATATAAAACTCTGGACAATTTCGAAATCAGGCCAAGCGTCTTAATACATATGCAAAAAAATTCATTATTGGCCCACCATTGATTAGAAGATTTAGCTTGTATGAATCGCTATTGGTTTGATACGAATAATGACAATCGTTTCAGTATGTTAAGGATACAGATGTATCCACAATTCATTTAGAGTTACTTAATAGTCTATTTCTTATACCATATCTCTATCCCGTGAAATTCTCGAGCCAAAAGATGGATGCATATGCTGTGTTTCATTTTGCTAAATGATATCAATTAAATGGTGTATCAATTCCATAAATTGCATATAGCAATAAATAAATCAGCAAAATTCTTTCTAATATTTTAGATAGAAGAAACATTTCTTCTATCTAAAATATTAGAAAGAATGTACCCTTCTATCCAAATCCAATTTGCATCGATAAAATAAATCCAAATTCCAGTAGTAGATGAATAATTGCAAATTTGTGTGTGTACGAGATTAGAATAACTTCAAAATAACTGACATAATTTTGTATTTTTCCTGATCAGAAAAATACATGAAAAAGAAAGGAGGTAGAAAAATTTTTGGATTTATGGTTAAAGAAGAAAAAGAAGAAAACAGGGGTTCTGTTGAATTTCAAGTATTCAGTTTCACCAATAAGATACGGAGACTTGCTTCACATTTGGAATTACACAAAAAAGATTTTTCATCGGAAAGAGGTCTACGAAGACTTTTGGGAAAACGTCGACGTTTGCTGGCTTATTTGGCAAAGAAAAATAGAGTACGTTATAAGAAATTAATCGGTCAGTTGAATATTCGGGAGCAGTAATTTAATCGTTCAAATTTTTTTCTTGTTTTATTATTTTTTTAGTAGTCTTATAGTAGTCTTAGATTTTTCATTTTGATGAGCCTCGCTTTGAGGAATTCATGGAATAATCCATTTTCATGGAATAATGAATTAAGGAAGAAAGGATATGAGTCTACCGCTTACAAGAAAAGATCTCATGATAGTCAATATGGGCCCTCAACACCCATCAATGCATGGTGTTCTTCGACTGATCGTTACTCTCGATGGTGAGGATGTTATTGATTGTGAACCCATATTAGGGTATTTACACAGAGGAATGGAAAAAATCGCGGAAAACCGAACTATTATACAATACTTACCTTATGTAACAAGGATATAGAGAGATTGTAGAAAGGGGATAGGATAGTTATTTTTGCAAGAGACTTGTTGTAAATTCCTTAACTTAAGAAAGAAAAAAGAATAAAAACACAGATACATAACATAAAAAAAAGAATAAATAAGACGAGATTCGACCTCCCCCTACATATTTAATTTCCTCTCCTATACAAAAACTAGCAAGACCCACTCCATTGGTAATTCCATCAATAACACCCTTATCAAAAAACTCCGTGAGTTCGGTTAACCCTCTTATACCGAGGGTAAAGACCCTAGTATAGAAAATATCTATATAACCACGATTATATGACCAACTGTATATATTTTTTTTTACTTGATCTAAAAATTCTTTTTTAGGATTTCCTTTGTAAAAAGAGTTTATTAAATCCAAATTCTGAAAAAAAGAATAAGCGGATCCATAGAAGATATATGCTATGAATAAACCAAAGATAGCTAGACTTACAGAAGAAATTGCATTAGTAATAAATTCATATGAATTTACAAAAGAATTAGAACTTTCCTGGGTAAAGTTTATTGAGGGAGTTAACCACTTTGATAATATGGTTAACTCTGCTATTCCATTACCAATTCCTCCATTATCAAAAGAGATTCCTATGAATCCAATGAACAAAGTGAAAAGTAGTAATATAAGAAGAGGAAATAACATAGTATTTCCCGTTTCATGCGGATAGGCAAAAGTTTTTTTAGCCCCAAAAGACGTAGTAAAGGATCCTATCCTATTTCTTGTATTACCTTGAATTTTTGGTATATTTTGTGAAAAAAAAGAAACTCCACTCTTCGTTGTTGATAAAACGAAATCCCTATTCACTCCTTTGGGTATCCTTTTTCCCCATAAGGATATTGAATACAAGGAACTCTCTTTAGTGCTACTGTAATTTTGAAAATGAACACGCAAATACCCATCAAATGTAAGTAAATATATCCGAAACATATAAAAGGCAGTTAATCCTGCAGTAAAGGAGGCTATTATTCCAAAAAAGGGCGAATACAACCAACTATTACTAAGGATTTCATCTTTGGACCAGAAGCAAGCAAGAGGTGGAATACCACAAAGAGAAAGTGTACCCCATAAAAAAGTAGTTCTTGTGATTGGAATGTATTTTCTTAAACCGCCCATAAGAACCATATTTTGACTTTTATCTGGTGAATATCCAACAAGAGGTTCCATTGAATGAATAACGGATCCGGATCCCAAGAACAATAAAGCTTTTGAATAAGCATGAGTGATCAAATGGAATAAAGCAGCTTGATAAGAACCTATACCTAGAGCTAACATCATATAACCCAATTGAGACATTGTAGAATAGGCTAAGCTTCTTTTAATATCTCTCTGAGCAAGAGCTAAAGTAGCTCCTAAGAATAGTGTTATTGTACCTACTAAAGAAATAAAACTCATTATCAAAGGTAAAGATATGAAAAGAGGAAGAAGTCGAGCTAGAAGAAAAATTCCCGCAGCAACCATAGTTGCTGCGTGTATAAGAGCCGAAATAGGAGTGGGCCCTTCCATAGCATCGGGTAACCATACGTGAAGAGGGAATTGTGCGGATTTCGCAACTGCACCAAGGAATAATAAAAAAGCACACAAAGTAGTAAGTAAAGAGTTAATTCCATTATTAGGAATCCAGTTATTAGCTATTTTGAACAAATCCCTAAACTCTAAACTACCTGTTATCCAAAAAAAACCTAAAATTCCTAATAATAGACCAAAATCCCCTACACGATTAGTTACAAAAGCTTTTTGACAAGCACTCGCTGCGATTGGTCGTGTAAACCAAAAGCCTATCAATAAATAAGAACACATTCCCACGAGTTCCCAAAAAAAATAAATTTGTATCAAATTGGAGCTAGTAACCAATCCCAACATGGAAGTATTGAAAAAACTTATATAAACAAAAAATCTCAAATATCCTTCATCGTGAGACATATAACCATCACTATAAATAAGAACCAGGATTCCTACAGTAGTAATTAGTATTAACATAATAGAAGTAAGTGGGTCAATCAAGTATCCAAATTCTAAAGAAAAATCATTATTGACGGTCCAAGACCATAGATATTGATAGATCGAACTTCCATTTATTTGTTGAATAGACAGTTGAACTGAGAATACCATAGCTATACTTAAGAGTAAAACACTAGGAAAAGCCCATATGCGACGAAGATTTTTTGTTGCTGTCGGAATAAGAATAAGGCCAAATCCCATTGACATAATAACTGGAAGTGGGAGAAGAGGGATTACCCATGCATATTGATATGTATGTTCCATAAGAAAAGAAATTGCAATTTTTACTTCAATTTTTACTTCAATTTTTCTATAAAATTGTTTCCGATTCACCAAACCAATTCTTATCTCTTTCTGAAAGAATAAATAAAAAGAATAAGAAAAAATACTGAAATTCTTAATTTTTCCAAAATTTATCTCATTGAAATAATTAAAAATTAAGAATGGGTTTAGTTGGTTAAATTAAAAAAGTTAATAAAATAACTAGGTAACGAAGTTATTTTATTAACTAAATAAAGATATTTATAAAAATAAAAAAAAAAAAGTGGAATCATTTTACTTTCTATTCATAATTCATTTTTATATTTCTTTAAAACAAAGATGAAACAGCTCTCTTGTTCCATAATTAACTGATTGAGTGAATTCCAATGAAAACCTATGTTTATAAGAAATTATCGAATAGTCCTTACTTCATATAGAACTAAAATTCTAATGACTATAAATTACCTAAGTTTTAGAATGTCTTGTTTAAGAGACTCAGTATTTTTTGTTTTGATTGGAATTCCTTTCCTTTATGGAATACCATTCTGAACTTAATTAACTATTTTCATTTTCCCTTCTTTTTATCCCCCCGTCTTATCTTATATGGGGGATAGGCTTCCATACCATATATCTATATATGGAGTATACTTGATATATAAATAGATATATAATAGATTTAAATGAGAAACCCTTCTATATATTCTATATTATTAAAAAAAAAGTATAAAATATATAAAGAAAAAATGTTAAAAAATTCTTGTTGTCTTATCCGCATTAGACAAAATGAAGTAAAAAATAATTCAAAATTTAAGTATCTTTCAGTATCTAAGTATAAATACTAATAAAAAGAAGAAAGAAGGATTGATTTGCAGCAATAGATGTCTTTCACATACAACTAGAAAAAAGTAATTTCCTTTTTGAATGGCAGTTCCAAAAAAACGTACTTCAATGTCAAAAAAGCGTATTCGTAAAAATATTTGGAAGAAAAAGACTTATTTTTCCATAGTACAATCTTATTCTTTAGTAAAATCAAGATCATTTTCGAGCGGTAATGAGCATCCAAAACCAAAGGGTTTTTCTGGGCAACAAACAAATAATAAGATTTTGGAATAATATGAATTGACTTATCAAAAAAGAATTCCAATTATTTAATAATTTGGATTCTTCTTTGAATGTACTTTTATGTGTCGAATTACTCGGTACAATATTCTTAGAACAAAAAACCCCTCTTATCTTATATATACAAGAAAAAAAAAGTTTTGTTTGGTATACTGTGTGCTAAGTATTCTTTTCCTATCAATGAACTTTTCATAATTTTCCTAATAGAATCCTCATATTCTATTAGGAAAATTATGAAAAGTGGAGTATTCTTACAATAGGACTTACAACTTCCACCTATCTTCTCCAAAATCATAAGGTTAGTAAATCTTATTAATAAGAGCATAAAGACTTTCATTCTAGAAATTTTTAAAAAATCCAAAAAGCCTTTTCTATTTATCCATTTTATTTTAATTTCATCATTAAATAGAAACCCTTTTGGATTTTTTTCATTGTATTGAAAGAATTTTCAAAATGTAAAGGGGAAATTAATTAGAAAAAATTAGTTCTATAATTGCAAGTTAGAAAAAAGAAGTTCCAACTCTTTCAAGCAGTGTTTGTGTTTCTATTGGGCAAAGCAAGAGTTTATTGTAAAAAAAAAAAATGGAAACGATACTACCAAACGAAGTCTATTTTAATGAAAACTCTAATGTTCCTAAATTTTATGGACTTTCCCAATATCGACGATTCCCAAGATAATAGCTATTATTCTTTTAAGTTACCTATTATTTGAAGTTAGCCGCCATGGTGAAATTGGTAGACACGCTGCTCTTAGGAAGCAGTGCTCAAGCATCTCGGTTCGAATCCGAGTGGCGGCATTCTTGAAAAAGAATACAATAGATTAGAAATCAATTCGAAATTTACAATTTTGTAATGGGACCTTCCCCTTATGCTATTTGCAACTTTAGAACATATACTAACTCATATCTCTTTCTCAACGATTTCAATTGTGATTACGATTCATTTTATAACCTTATTAGTTCGTGAACTTGGAGGATTACGCGATTCGTCAGAAAAAGGAATGATAGTTACTTTTTTCTCTATAACAGGATTCTTAGTTTCTCGTTGGGCTTCCTCGGGACATTTTCCATTAAGTAATTTATATGAGTCATTGATCTTCCTTTCATGGGCCCTGTATATTCTTCATACCATTCCTAAAATACAGAACTCTAAAAATGATTTAAGCACAATAACTACGCCAAGTACTATTTTAACGCAAGGCTTTGCCACATCGGGTCTTTTAACTGAAATGCATCAATCCACGATACTAGTACCTGCTCTACAATCTCAGTGGTTAATGATGCATGTCAGTATGATGTTATTAAGCTATGCAACTCTTTTGTGCGGATCCTTATTATCTGCCGCTATTCTAATCATTAGATTTCGAAATAATTTCCATTTCTTTTCTAAAAAGAAAAAAAATGTTTTAAATAAAACATTTTTCTTTAGTGATATTAAATATTTTTATGCAAAAAGAAGTGCTTTAAAAAGAACCTCTGTCCCTTCATTTCCAAATTATTACAAATATCAATTAACGGAGCGTTTGGATTCTTGGAGTTATCGTGTCATTAGCCTAGGATTTACCCTTTTAACCGTAGGTATTCTTTGTGGAGCAGTATGGGCTAATGAGGCCTGGGGATCCTATTGGAATTGGGATCCTAAGGAAACTTGGGCATTTATTACTTGGACCATATTCGCAATTTATTTACATAGTAGAACAAATCCAAATTGGAAGGGTACGAATTCTGCACTTATAGCTTTGATAGGATTTCTTATAATTTGGATTTGTTATTTTGGTATAAATCTATTAGGAATAGGCTTACATAGTTATGGTTCGTTTACATTAACACCTAAATGATTACATAAAATAAAACCTTCATGAAATGAAGGTTTTTACTTTTATGTTTTATTTGAGAACCCCTTGAACGCCTTATCAAAGGGTTCTCAAAAATTCGAGATAGATCTAATTATACTTTTTTACTTATTTCTGCATTATATACTTTTTTACTTATTTCTGCATTAATAGAGCAGACGAGTAAAAAAAAGCAAACCTATTTAGGATAATAATTGGATAAGAGAGCCTCTACCCTGTCAACGGATAGGGAGAGAACAAAATCTGGATAAATACCAATTCCTATTACTGGTAAAAAGATACAGATTAAAATAAAGAGTTCTCGTGGTCCAGAATCCACAAAATTTGCGTTTGGAACATTAAATAGCTTGTATCCATAGAACATCTGGCGTAACATAGATAATAAATAAATAGGAGTTAATATCATTCCAATTGCCATTACAAAAGTAATTAGTGTTTTTGGCATTAACAGAAATTTTGGACTAGTAATTAGTCCAAAAAATACTACTAATTCTGCGACAAAACCACTCATTCCTGGTAAGGCAAGAGAAGCCATTGAAAAGCTACTAAACATGGTAAAAATTTTAGGCATTGGGATAGATATTCCCCCCAGTTCTTCGAGATAAACAAGACGCATTCTATCAGAAGCGGTTCCTGCCAAGAAAAAAAGTGTAGCACCAATAAATCCATGGGATAATATTTGTAAAATAGCTCCATTGAGTCCAATGTTGGTTATGGAACCAATTCCTATAATTATGAAACCCATGTGAGATACAGAGGAATAAGCTATTCTTTTTTTGAAATTTCGTTGACCAAGAGAAGTTGAAGCTGCATAGATTATTTGGATCGCTCCTATTATTACTAACCAGGGCGAAAATAGATAATGAGCATGAGGTAACAATTCCATGTTGATCCGAATCAATCCATATGCTCCCATCTTTAATAATATTCCCGCTAAAAGCATACATGTACTATAATGTGCTTCCCCATGGGTATCTGGTAACCACGTATGTAGGGGTATAATCGGCAATTTGACAGCATAAGCAATAAGGAAGCCAAAATATAAAAGTATTTCCAAGGTTGCAGGGTATGATTGATTAATTAATCTTTCCAAATCTAATCCTGGTTCGTTGGAACCATATAAGCCCATACCCAGAACTCCGATTAAGAAAAAAATGGAACCGCCTGCAGTATACAAAATAAACTTTGTAGCTGAATATAGACGCCTCTTCCCCCCCCACATGGATAAAAGTAAGTAAACAGGAATTAATTCTAACTCCCACATGATAAAAAAAAGTAAAAGGTCTCGCGAAGAAAATAATCCTATTTGACCACTATACATTGCGAGCATCAGGAAATAGAATAATCGCGAATTCCGTGTAATTGGCCAAGCTGCTAAAGTAGCTAAAGTAGTGATAAATCCTGTCAATAAAATAGATCCTAATGAAAGTCCATCGATTCCCAATCTCCAGTGGAAATCGAAGACATCTATCCATTTATAATCCTCCTTTAATTGGATTAAGGGATCCTCCAGTTGGAAATGATAACAGAACGCATAAGTCATTAGAAGGAATTCTAATAAACAAATAGATATAGTATACCACCTAACGACTTTGTTTCCCTTATGAGGTAAAAAGAAAATTAATGAACCTGCAAATATCGGCAAAACAACAAGTATTGTTAACCAAGGAAAATAACTCATGATAAAGTGATAAAGACAAGATACGTTTTGACCAGAAAAGCCCGTGCTCGATTATTTCGAGCACAGGCTTCTTCGGTAAAGAGGAATCAGACGATTCGAGTGAAGTTTTTTGTAACGTATCAATAAGATAGAGCCATGCTACGTGTTGTTTCAGGCCCTAAATAAACGCGGACACTTAAAAAATCTGTCGGGCAGGCAGATTCACATCTCTTACAACCCACACAATCTTCGGTTCTCGGCGCGGAAGCAATTTGCTTGGCTTTACATCCATCCCAGGGTATCATTTCTAATACATCTGTTGGACAAGCTCGTACACATTGAGTGCATCCTATACATGTATCGTAAATTTTTACGGAATGTGACATTGGATCTATAAATTTTTCTTTTCAACATAAAATTTTTCGATCTGGTAAAAATGAAATTAGTACTATAATGAGTCATATGTATTGTAGACACCAGACGAAGCAATGGTTTATCCAAACTTCAAAAAAAAAAATCTATTTTTTAATCTGTTTGTGAGAAAGCGTGAAGAGAGCCAAGAGACTTTAATTTTGGATTTCAACAATAAATAAGAAATAAGAAAGAATTTTACGAATTGTACAGACGAATTCGAATTAGCCAATAAATTGGCTATCGTCTTTTCAATATAAATTATTGCAATATTCAAATTGCAATATCAATGAATTACAAATACAAAAATTCATTTAAGTGAAAAAGAATACTATGCAATAATCTACTAAAAAAAATGGATATTCTCAAATAATACTAAGAAAATAGTATTGATTTCTATTTATTTTAATATGTGCGCCTTTGTTTAGAGGATTCTATGTCTAATTATTCAAAAGTCTAATTATTCAATAAATTAGATTGATTGATACGAGTGGATTTCCTATTACGATGGATGGAAGAAAGAATGGATAGTCCAATAGCGGCTTCAGCAGCTGCAAGGGCTATAACAAAAATTGCGAAAATATCTCCTTTTAATTGGCGACTATCAAATAGATCAGAAAATGTTACGAGATTTAGATTAATTGAATTCAGTATAAGTTCAAGACATATTAGAGCTCTAACCATGTTTCGGCTTGTGATCAATCCATAGATACCAATCGAAAATAAATAGACACTCAAAAAAAGTACATGCTCAAACATCATTAACTAACTCCTTATCAATCTCGATTCATTTCAATATGAGGGCAAGAATTGAACCGATTCAATTAATTACAATAGAACAATTACACAACAAAAGAAAAAAAAAAAAAAAAAAAAGGAGGTATTTGTTGGCAGTAGATGGATTTTACTAAATCAAAATTGTGATTCTTTAGTTATTTATTTTAGATTTGCAATTCTTATAATTTGTACTTTTTCTAAGTTTTCTTATTGCCGAGCCATAGTAATTGCACCTATTAAAGAAACTAGAAGAATTATGGAAATGAGTTCAAACGGAAGATAAAAATCGGTTGCTAAATGAATTCCAATTTGTTGAACATTATTTATGAGACCCTGTTCTACTATTTGGTTTGATCTTGTAGTCCAAAGAATTCCATACCACGACGTATCTGGGATAGTAGTCATTAGTGAAAAAACAATAGTTATACAAACGAGTGAAGTGAACCCATCTCCAATAGTCCAATAATTCTTATCTTTAGACCATTCTGAGCCATTTACGAACATTACAGCGAATATGATCAAGACATTTATGGCTCCCACATAAATAAGAAGTTGTGCGACAGCTACAAAGTAGGAATTTAATAAAAAATAGAATAAGGATATACAAACAAGAACTAATCCCAGCGAAAAGGCAGAATAAATGGGGTTGGTAAGTAATACTACTCCTAGACCCCCTAGTAGAAGAACAAATCCCCCAAATAGCATAAGAATCTCATGTATTGGTCCAGGTAAATCCATTATGGATAAAAAGAAATTAATAGTATAAAATTTTTCATGAACTGACTAAAACTAAAGGATTCAAGGAAGGAAAAAAGGATTAGGGTATTTTTTTGTGTATAAACTTATAGTTATAAATTATATTATATCACGAAAATCTAGTCTGATTTAAAATAAGAAATAATTTCCAATAAGCAGTAGTTTTTCGTTTTTCTTTATAGTTTAATTTTAAAGTTTAATAAAGAATTATTAGATTTTTATAACAGAAAGACAAAATCAAAGTTTAGTAATCAGTAATCGTTCTTGAATTCGAAGATTTTTCTTTGTTTATTTTACTTTCAGACGAATTCCTAATTGTTTGAATTGTGTAATCTCCCATTATGGAGATTGGTAACCGACTTAAAGCAATTTGATTGTAATTCAATTCATGACGATCATAGGTAGAAAGTTCATATTCTTCAGTCATTGATAAACAGCTTGTTGGACAGTACTCAACACAATTGCCACAAAATATACAAACTCCGAAATCAATACTATAATTAAGCAATTGTTTTCTTTTAATATCCTTTTCAAATCTCCAATCCACAACGGGTAAATCTATCGGACATACGCGAACACATACTTCACAAGCAATACATTTATCAAATTCAAAGTGGATTCGCCCTCGGAAACGCTCTGGTGTAATTGATTTTTCATAAGGGTAGTGAATCGTTATAGGTAAACGATTTGTGTGGGATAAGGTAGTTATGAAACTTTGACCTATGTACCTTGTAGCACGTATTGTTTGTTGACCATAACTCATGAACCCAGTTACCATAGGGAACATATTCATTCTAAATATCTATGAAAAAGATATGTTTCTTTCTCTTGTTTGAGAGAGCTTTTGTGTTGAAAATATTCTTACTATTATTGTATTATCTTATTTATAGTGAAACAAGTTGAGAAGAGGTTGTTAATAAGAGATTGCCCAGGGAAATAGGTAAAAGAAATTTCCATCCAAGATTTAATAACTGATCCATTCTCATCCTCGGTAAAGTCCATCTTATTGTGATAGAAATGAAGAGAAATAAATAAGCTTTAGTTAATGTAATAAATATACCCATTGTCATTTCCAAAATTCCAACTGCTTTATTCATTTGGAAAAAATCAAAAAAGGATATATAGGGAATAGATAAATTCCACCCGCCCAAGTAGAGAACTGTTACAAATAAAGAAGAAACTAATAAATTTAGGTAAGAAACAAGATAAAATAAACCATATTTGATACCGGAATATTCAGTTTGGTAACCTGCTACTAATTCTTCCTCCGCTTCTGGTAAATCAAAGGGTAATCTTTCACATTCTGCCAAAGAAGAAATTAAAAAAACCAGAAAACCTATAGGCTGACGCCAAATATTCCATCCAAAAAAACCGTATTTTGACTGTGCTTCAACTATATCAACTGTACTTGAACTGTTAGATAATCATAGTCGGTGATAACATCACAGTTCCCACCGCTATTTCAAAACCGTACATGAAACCTTAGCTTCATACGGCTTCTCTATGATCAGAAAAAGGAAAGGACTGTTTTGTTCCTAGCCCCGGGGGCGTAGATAGAATTAGATAAAATAAAATAGATTTGAAAGTCCTAAATTAGACCAAAGGAATTCCGTCTGCTAGAATAAGAAAAAGCGCTTCCGAATTGATCTCATCCTTTATAATATAATGAAAATTTTTCTTTGTTCAGTAATAACTTAATCTTGGAATAAAACACTTGTTACTTGTTATAGGAATTCAATTAATAAATGGAAAGAGTTGGGTATTAGTTCATGAGCAATTCTGCATGAATATGGATAGAGGAAGGAAATAATGAAAATTTTTTCTAGTGCACTCCATATCTTTTTTACTATTCTTCTTTCCCCAGGGAGGGGGTATTTAAAAAGAAAAAATGGATAAAGGGTTAATTCGTTCTTGATAGCCATTTCCTTAACAAGTGAATGGGAACATACTCTGGATCGGAATCCGAAGAAAGTACTACTTGATAATTTCTACAAATTGCAAGTCCTTATTATGATTCCTTTTATGGGCAAAAATCTCTAATGTTTTAGATTTTCCATTACTAATCCTTTATGTACTTTAGTGTTCCTAACCCTTCACTAACTTTTGGTGGATTCTTCTTATGGATTATTAAGTTATAGTAATAACTAGGAGTATTCTAGTAATGGAATTCCATATCGTGAATCCTTTATTCTTGGCCGCTTCAAGATATGATGACTAATTAAAAAATATCAACCTTGGGATAAAGAGTTTACACTGCTTATGTTTACTTCCACTTTTTTCTTGTACGTAGGAAATGAGATTTTTTCTTTTTACTACAAATTTATAAGCTGTTTTGTTTCACTCATATAGCTATCTAGTTTAACTTACCAACCCAAATACTAAATAAGAAAAGGAATATAAATAGTTAATGGATTTTATAGGAAAAAGATCTATTTTAACGAATCACACGTAGAGATATTGCTAGCACACAAAAAGTTAATGGTATTTCATAACTAATGGATTGAGCAGCAGCTCGTAGACCGCCTGAAAAAGAATATTTATTATTTGAGCTATATCCTGCCATAAGAAGACCAATAGGAGCTATACTTGAAATGGCAATCCATAAAAAAACACCAATACTAAGATCGGCTAAAACAAAATGATATCCCAAAGGGATAACTAAAAAACTTAATAAAACTGATATGACTGCTATAGAGGGTCCAATGCTAAATAAAGAAATATCTCCTCGGGATGGCAGAATATCTTCTTTAAAAAGTAGCTTAGTCCCATCTGCTATAGCTTGAAGCAGGCCCAGGGGGCCAGCATATTCAGGACCAATACGTTGTTGTATCGACGCAGATATTTCTCTTTCTAACCACACAATTACGAGTACCTCTATTGTTATTCCCAAAAGGAGGGTCAAAATGGGTAGAATCGATATCAGTCCATAGACTTCTTTTAATAATTCCAATTTCGAAAAAGAATTGATAGTTTCTACCTCTACCCTATCTATTATCATTTCAACGATCAACTTCCCCCATAATGATATCTATACTACCTAATATCGTCATGATATCAGCCAATTTCATTTTTTTAACTAGCTGAGGAAGAATTTGCAAATTAATAAACCCGGGTGGACGGATTTTCCATCTCCAGGGGAAAAGGCTATCATCTCCTACTAGATAAATCCCTAATTCACCTTTTGGGGCTTCTACTCTTACATAAAGCTCTTGTCTTGACAATTCAAAATTGGGCGAAGGTTTTTTACCAAGAAATTTATACTCAAAATCATTCCATTCAGAATTATTTTCTTTCTTAAAGCGTCGGACTTCTAAATTTTCATAAGGTCCTCCAGGAATTTTTTCTACAGCTTGTTGAATTATTTTGATGGATTCCCTCATTTCACCAATTCGTACTAAATAGCGAGCTAACGAATCCCCTTCTTTTTGCCATTGGACTTTCCAATCAAATTGGTTGTAAGACTCATAAGGATCTACTTTACGAAGATCCCATTGTATTCCAGAAGCTCGTAACATCGGTCCCGATAAGCCCCAATTTACTGCTTCTTCTCCGCTAATAAAACCTACTCCTTCAACTCGCTCTAAAAAAATTGGATTCTGTGTAATAAGTTGTTGATATTCAACAACTCCGCGTAAAAAATAATCACAGAAATCTAAACATTTATCGATCCATCCATAAGGTAGATCGGCGGCTACTCCTCCGATGCGAAAGTAATTGTGCATCATTCGCATACCTGTAGCAGCTTCAAATAGATCATATATTAATTCTCTCTCTCTAAAAATATAGAAAAAAGGAGTCTGTGCGCCGAGATCCGCCATAAAAGGTCCAAGCCATAGCAAGTGAGAAGCTATCCGGCTTAATTCTAACATAATTACCCTAATATAGCTGGCTCTTTGTGGTATTTGAATATTCTCCAAGAATTCTGGTGCATTTACTGTTATTGCTTCTGTAAACATAGTAGCTAAATAATCCCACCTTGTTACATAAGGTAAGTATTGTATAATAGTTCGGTTTTCCGCGATTTTTTCCATTCCTCTGTGTAAATACCCTAATATGGGTTCACAATCAATAACATCCTCACCATCGAGAGTAACGATCAGTCGAAGAACACCATGCATTGATGGGTGTTGAGGGCCCATATTGACTATCATGAGATCTTTTCTTGTAAGCGGTAGACTCATATCCTTTCTTCCTTAATTCATTATTCCATGAAAATGGATTATTCCATGAATTCCTCAAAGCGAGGCTCATCAAAATGAAAAATCTAAGACTACTATAAGACTACTAAAAAAATAATAAAACAAGAAAAAAATTTGAACGATTAAATTACTGCTCCCGAATATTCAACTGACCGATTAATTTCTTATAACGTACTCTATTTTTCTTTGCCAAATAAGCCAGCAAACGTCGACGTTTTCCCAAAAGTCTTCGTAGACCTCTTTCCGATGAAAAATCTTTTTTGTGTAATTCCAAATGTGAAGCAAGTCTCCGTATCTTATTGGTGAAACTGAATACTTGAAATTCAACAGAACCCCTGTTTTCTTCTTTTTCTTCTTTAACCATAAATCCAAAAATTTTTCTACCTCCTTTCTTTTTCATGTATTTTTCTGATCAGGAAAAATACAAAATTATGTCAGTTATTTTGAAGTTATTCTAATCTCGTACACACACAAATTTGCAATTATTCATCTACTACTGGAATTTGGATTTATTTTATCGATGCAAATTGGATTTGGATAGAAGGGTACATTCTTTCTAATATTTTAGATAGAAGAAATGTTTCTTCTATCTAAAATATTAGAAAGAATTTTGCTGATTTATTTATTGCTATATGCAATTTATGGAATTGATACACCATTTAATTGATATCATTTAGCAAAATGAAACACAGCATATGCATCCATCTTTTGGCTCGAGAATTTCACGGGATAGAGATATGGTATAAGAAATAGACTATTAAGTAACTCTAAATGAATTGTGGATACATCTGTATCCTTAACATACTGAAACGATTGTCATTATTCGTATCAAACCAATAGCGATTCATACAAGCTAAATCTTCTAATCAATGGTGGGCCAATAATGAATTTTTTTGCATATGTATTAAGACGCTTGGCCTGATTTCGAAATTGTCCAGAGTTTTATATGTTGTTTTCATTGCAAAATGATGGGTCTCCTTCCATAACTTTCCAATTACGAGTACGAGAATTGAAAGACATGAAAATTCTCAATTCTCTACGGCGTCTAGTAGATAGAAACAAGAAAATCAGAAGAATCTTTCTCTCTATTCACTATCATTCCGCGTCTTCGACTTCTATTAGTTTCTTTTCTTCTTTAATGCAATAGCTATAGTTTGATATAAGAATCCATTTCTCAAAGTAATGGAAACCATTCTCTTATAGGAAATGGTTCGAAAATCGCTATTCCACCTTTTAGGTATCGTGAAAAGTGATACCTGTGAAGATCGTGCATTTCAGTCAAATTCAGATCCGTTTTTCGAGTCCATGATATAATATAACCAAATTGGATAGATCTTCCACCTGTTTAGCTAAGAAAGAATAGATACAGAGGTGGATAATAGATCGATATGAAGATCATGAGCTGCCCCATAATGAAATCGCCAGTAGTCGCGAATATCTCCTTCTTCCCTAATCCAAGATTGGAGAAAGAAGATCTAAGAGGGACCTATGGAGAATGTAGTCAGAAATCCATAATAGAGTCCGACCACAACGACCGAATTAATTATCCTCATCGAGAAACTTAGACTACTAAATAGAAAAGATTTGAAAATCATGGCATGGGTCTCCTTTTTTTCTTTCTTTAGAGTTTTCTATATGCACAATTTCTCGATGTTTCGATGAGAATTTCTTGACTTTCCATATATAGAAAGAGATAGACTATAAATGACATCTCTTATGTCAATAAGACCAAAGGGATGGATATTAAATGATAGGAAGTGCTAGGAAGTGAAATAGAATGAAATAGAGCCACTTTGGGCTTCCCTATGAAATGAGGCATGGAACGGAGCCACTACGAAGAAATTATGGGAGTTACGAAAGAAGCTTCGGACTCATATTGTTCATGGGTTGAGAGCGGGAGTTGAACTCTAGGAGGTCGAATCCCCCCTTGTTCCTCAGTAGCTCAGTGGTAGAGCGGTCGGCTGTTAACTGACTGGTCGTAGGTTCGAATCCTACTTGGGGAGATTTTATTCATTCTTTAATGTAAGAATTTTAATGTAAGAATAAAGAATTGAATTAAAGGGCTTGCTTTGACCCTTAGGAGTAGGTAACCCGTTCGCTATCCTTGTTTCTATTTCTATTGCATTCTATCTCATCGTATCACATTCTGTTCTACGATTCCACTTCGACAAAAGGAAAGAGCATACCTAAGTTCAATAGCTTTACGTCCGCTATCCCGATCATGATTTTCCTACCCTCAGGGGGAAAGTAAAGGCCCTTCCCCCTTTGGAAGGCTGTGGGCGAGGAGGGATTCGAACCCCCGACACCGTGGTTCGTAGCCACGT
>NW_028259461.1:15473835-15501337 GCF_056163025.1 Triticum urartu | reverse complement strand
CCTATCTCCCTTGTAAAGGATTTCTCCATAATGACCATTAACAGTTGCTCCTGTAGTGGCCAAATAAGGTTTAGCTGCTCTTATAACAAAGGAATTCATATTTACAATGAAAATTTGACCGGATTTTTTTATGTGCGATTTAAATAGACATACATTTTCACAAATAAATTGTCCAAGGTGAATTATTGCCAATGTCTCTTCCCAAGAATCATGATGGACAAAGTGACAATTCAAAAGGAATGGATCCAACATTATGTTACTATCGAAATTAGAAATCCTTTTATTTTCATCTATTAAAGAGTATTTAAGTTCTTGAAGTACTTGGAAGGTTTGTTTTAAATTGTCAACGAACAAATATTTTTTTAACAGGATTTTATTATGCGTTAGTAAATAGTAAGATGAAGAAAAATGCGATATACTAGCTACAATAGCGCCTAAGGGCCCAAAAATTTCTCGAATAGGAATTCTAGGATTCCATTCTTTTATCGCATTGGGATGTTTTGAATTCTTGAATAAACCAATTCGAGAACAGTTGGATGCCGACAAAATCATCAAAGAGTGGTATTCTTTATTTCGATTCAACAAAGTGCCAATAGCTTCTGGATGTTGGCTAAGTGATTCAATCTTCGCCTTGGAATAAAAAGAATTGATATTGGCGCGATCTAACCTATTATGGGGAATCGGTCCTGCACTTGTCCTACCATACCTTTTTCGTGTATACGAAATAGTGGACTTGACTAACTCAATTCTTAGGAAATCGCGAATAAGATCATTTGCTCTTACCTCAACAAGGGAAGCACCAGCCTTTTCTTTTTCTTCTTGTTCCCAATTCACTACTAAGCAAGTTCTAACAAATTGACTATTTGTGTGATAAATTCTTTGAGTTAACTTGCTATTTTCATGAGAAATAAAATTGACAAGTCGAATTTGGAGATTATTTTCTTCTTGCAAGAGATCCTGCGGGAAAAGTGTTGCTAAATTTCTTCCTTCGTCCATTTCATATGCCACTGTAGGGCGAACGGAAACAAAATACTTTTCCTTGCTCTTGAGAATTTTTTTCCGTTGAACATAGACCCAATTTTTCCTTTTTTTTGATTCCTTAGAATCTTTTTTTTGTCTTTCTGGCGGTATCAAACAGCCACCTAATATCTTATCCGCCTCTTCAGGAAAATGAATATCTCCGGAAAATATTTTGAGTTCCGTATGGCTTTTTTTTCTCTTCACTCGGACCAGTCCGCCTAGTCGACTTCTTGTATTTTTTGTGAGTTGTGTATTCACTCCAATAATACTATTGTCAAGTATCTTTAGGGATGAAGATCTCGGCAAGATATGAAGTTCTTGAAGAATGAAAAAAAACCGATCTACTTCTTTTTGGTATTTTAGACTAAATTCTTTTGTTCCTCGATGCTCAATCAAACCCTCTTTTTTTAAGATGGAATCTTCCTCTGGGCTCTCGTATTCGTCCTCTGAATCTTCTTCTGAGTCTTCCTCTAAAGTACCATATTTTTCCTCTGCGCTTTCCCCGGGGCTGCCATATTCGTCTTCTGAGTCTTCCTCTAGAGTTCCATATTCGTCCTCTTGGGTCCTATATTTGCTCTCTGGGCTCCCATATTCCTCTTCTGAGTCTTTCTCTAAAGTCCTATATTCGTTCTCTGGGTTCCCATATTCGTTTTCTGGGCTCCCATATTCGTCTTCTAGGGTTTCATATTCGTATTCGTCTTCTAGGATTCCATATTTAGATTCTTCTAGGGTTTCATATTCATATTCGTCCTCTCGGGTCCTGTATTCGTCTTCTAGGGTCTCATATTCCTCTTCTGAGTCTTCCGCTCGAGTCCTATATTCTTCTTCTAGGGTCCTATATCTAAATTTAACAATTCCTGAACCCTTTTTATCTTTTCTGTATCGGGGATCGTCAAAATAAGCAAAAATAGTATTTCTACGTAAAACACCCATAAGGGGGATTTCAATCGAAATCCCAAAACAGGATATTAGTTCTTTCTCTTGTTCTTGATGATATTGTAATGGAATGACGAACCTATTTCTTCGCTTTTTCGCCAACAAATCTGAATTATCTTGAAAAATAGAAGGATAGATAAAATTCCAATGGCCATTGGACATGATTCGATCCGACGTTGAATAATCAAGAATTTCCCTATCTTTTTTACCATAAGTATTCATTTGATCTTGATCCTTGTGGAGTGAAAAAGACGCTATACTGGATCTGCACATACTTACTGACAATATCCATAAATGGCTTGTTTTTGGTAATCGGCGAAGATTACCATATTGATATTCGGGCGCATGGTAAACATCAGTACTCCAGTGCATTTCGCCGTCTGATTCAGAATAAATATGCTTTTGTACCCTTTCTTTAAAATGTAAAGTGGACGTTCCGGCACGAATCTCCGCAATTACTTGTTCGGATTTTACATATTGATCATTTTGCACTAGAATCAAGCTTTTTGAGGGAATATTCACACTATATAGAATATCTTGACTCTGAATAGTTACATGCAAGTCTATATAACATAGAAAAGCAGGCTGCCCATGACGGGTACGTGTGGGGTGAACCAAATTCTCATTGAATTTTATTTTTCCATTCGAAGGGGATCGTACAAGGTCGGCAGTACCCCCTGTGAATACTCCGCCAGTATGAAAAGTTCTTAATGTTAGTTGAGTCCCTGGCTCCCCAATTGATTGACCTGCAATAATACCTACGGCTTCTCCCAATTCGACCAGATCACTATGAGTAGGACTCCGGCCATAGCATAATTGACAGATCCAAGAAGTGCTTCGGCAAGTAAAGGGGGTTCTAATATATATTGGTTGTGCTCGAAATGGTTGTGCTCGAAAGGCAGTTATGAATCGATTGACTAATCCAATTCCAATATCTTGATTTCGCGCGGCAATGCATCGTGAACCGATATATATATCGTCTGCTAATACACGACCAATTAGTGTTTGGACAAAAAGTTTTTCCGTCATCCCATTTTGAGGACTTACAGAAATACCTCGGATAGTACCACAATCTCTTCTACGCACAATAATATGTTGAACTACTTCAACAAGTCTACGTGTAAGATATCCAGCATCTGCTGTTCGCACAGCAGTATCTACAACCCCTTTGCGGGCTCCATAGCAGGAAATTATATATTCTGTCAAAGAAAGTCCCTCGCGTAAATTGCTTTGAATAGGTAAATCAATCATTTGTCCTTGAGGGTCCGACATTAATCCTCTCATACCTACTAATTGGTGTACTTGAGATGCATTTCCTCTGGCTCCTGAAAAAGACATTAGATAGACTGGATTAGAAGGATCCGTTATCCGAAAATTTGAATTCATTTCTTGTTTCAAATATTCACTTGTCGCATACCATATCTCAACAGATTGGCGTAATTTTTCTACCGCGTGTACAGCCCCATAATAATAGTGTTTCTCCAAAAGAAAACTCTGTTGTTCCGCGTCTTGGACTAACCATCCCTTAGAGGGTATTGTTAAAAGATCCTCGATTCCTAACGAAATCGATGTAGTAGTGGCTTGATGGAAGCCCAGAGTCTTTAGTTGATCCAGTATATGGGATGTATATCCCATTCCAAAATGATCTATTAATCTGCTAATAAGTCGTTTCATACCAGTTCCGTCTATCTCTTTATTATGAAAGACCAGATTGGCCCGTTCCGCCATACATAAGTACCCCCTTTTCGGCTGAGTAGGATTCGACAATTGCTGAGTAGGATTCGACAATGGGCCTGAGTCAGTGATTCGAAAATTTAATTAACTTAATTGCCTCAATCTCAATCTGGATTCGCGTGGCAAATAATGATGATACTAGGGAAATCGGAATGCCCCCCGAAAGGGGAGGGGCATCGCCGAATCTAACTTTCTTGTTTAGGTAGTGTATGAATAGGCCTGACTAAATCCTTGTATGGCTTCCTCTATTTCTCTATAAAAAGAAATATGACCAAGAGTGGTTCGAATGTATATCGAACGAATTTCTTTTTTTCTATTTCCCATTATTAGATAGTGGGCATAAATCTCATGATAAGTCCCCAAAGATTCATATTGAACTTCAATCGGAACTTCTCTTGACCCAATGACGCGTTGATCCAGGTTCCATCGTAGCCACAAGGGACTATCTAAACTGATTAGTTTTTGTCTATAAGCTCCCAGTGCATCATAAGAACTAGAAAAATGGGGTTCTTTATCTTTCCTATATTTAAAATTATTATTATTATTGTAATTTACTTTTAGATTTGGGTAGTTTCTGCAACTATTATATCTATTTGCACAAATACCTCGACGCTTTCCAATCGTTAATACATAAAGCCCGATAAGCATGTCTTGGGTTGGTACGCAAATAGGATCCCCAATAGCGGGAGATAAGAGATTCATATGAGAAAACATAAGTAAACGGGCTTCTGCCTGAGCTTCCAAGGATAAAGGTAGATGAACAGCCATTTGATCTCCATCAAAGTCCGCATTGAAACCCTTACACACTAATGGGTGTAAAGAAATAGTACGCCCCTCTACTAAAGTGGGTTGAAAGGCCTGTATGCCTAATCTATGCAGGGTAGGTGCTCTATTTAACAGTACAGGATGTCCCCGCATAACTTCTTGAAGTATTTCCCATACAATGGGTTCTTTTTCCCAAATTTTCCTTTTAGCAATCCTTACATTAGAAGTGGCGCGTTTCGTGATTAAATCGCGAATTACAAATAGCTGAAAAAGCTTTATTGCTATCTCTAGAGGTAATCCACATTGATGTAATGAAAGCGAAGGACCCACAACAATGACAGAACGCCCCGAGTAATCGACCCGTTTCCCAAGCAGAGTCTCGCGAAACCTTCCCTCTTTACCTTCAATTACATCTGAAAGTGATTTGTATACTTTATTGTGACCATCCCTCGTCGGTTGCCCGCGGGACCCACTATCAAGAAGTGTATCCACGGCTTCTTGTACCAATTTTTCCTGGCACATTACTAAATCTGCTGGCGCTAATTCACTTCTTTTTAATAGATAGGCAAGATTGTTGTTCCGACGGATAACTCTCTTATAAAGTTCATTAATGTCTGAAGTCACTACTTTATCTCCAGACCTATAAACAATAGGTCTCAATTCGGGAGGAAGAACCGGTAATAAGCACAAAACCATCCATTCTGGTTCTACATTTGTTTGAATAAAATGTTTCGCCAATTGCATGCGTCTAATCAAAAAAACTTTTCTTATTCGTCTTTTTCTATCTTCCCACTCATCTCCACTATACCCCTCGTCTTCTAATTCCTTCCATTCGACCAAAGAATTCTCTATAATAATTCGCAAATCCAAATCTGCTAATTGTTCTCTAATAGCACCTGCTCCTGTCGCAATTTCCCGATTTCGAAATGTTGCAAAGCCTGGGGTAGAAAAAAAGGGAGAAATGCTGTGGTTACAGGATGCAATTTCCTCTTCGAATAAACCTCGTAATCGTAAAAAAGTGGGTTTTTTAGTGCTGGGCCTAGCAAAAGAGAAATCGCCGTATACTAGGCCCTCCAACTTCTTAAGAGGTTTATCTAAAAGATTCGCGATATAACTAGGAAGACCTTTCAAATACCACACATGAGTCACGGGACATGCGAGTTTGATGTATCCCATTTGATATCTTCGTATCCGAGAATCCACAAATTCGACCCCGCATTTTTGGCAAAATCTTTCGTCTTCGTTTTCAGCTCCGCTCGCTCGAGAATTGCCACAAGCGCAAATCCCGCTTTTTATGGGTCCAAAGATTCTTTCGCAAAACAATCCATCTTTTTCTGGTTTATCGGTTTTATAATGAAAAGTAGAGGGCCTTGTGACTTCGCCAACGACTTCTCCATTAGGTAGGTTTTTGTTAGCCCAAGCCTTTATTTGTTGAGGGGAAACGAGTCCAATTTGAAGTTGTTGATGTTTATATTGGTCAATCATAAAATAGAAATAAGAAAAGAATTTATATTTATTCCGATCAAACTTCCTCCCTATTAACCTGGAAGTTCTTTTCAGATACAAGGAAATGATTCAGTTCTAGAGCCAAAGATCGTAGTTCTCGAACGAGCACTCGAAAAGATTCTGGAGGATCCTCATGATTAGGTATTCTTTTTCCCCAGATCGTAGCATTAAGTATTTCTTGGCGAGCTATAAGATGGTCAGATTTATAAGTAAGTATCTCTTGTAAAATATGAGCAACACCAAATCCTTCTAAAGCCCAAACTTCCATTTCTCCTACTCGTTGTCCCCCTTGCTTGGCTCTTCCTCTAACCGGTTGTTGTGTAACAAGTGAGTAGGGCCCAGTAGAACGCCCATGAATTTTCTCATCAACTTGATGAATTAATTTTAAGATATAGGACTTCCCTATTAGAACAGGTTGCTCAAAGGGGTCGCCTGTTCTTCCATCAAATATTCTGCTTTTTCCCGGGTACTCGGGTTCAAATACCCATGGATTTTTTGTTTCTTTACTGGCTTCATATAATTCTGAAAACACAAGTTTTCTTGAAGCCTCTTGCTCATATCTCTCATCAAAGGGTGCTATTCTATAATGTTTCTTTAGCAGATCCCCCGCTAATCCGAGCGAGCTTTCAAATATTTGTCCCACATTCATTCGGGAGGGTACTCCTAAGGGATTGAAGACCATATCAACGGGTGTTCCATCTTGCAAATAGGGCATATCTTGCCTAGGCAAAATTTTGGAAATGATCCCTTTATTCCCATGTCTTCCGGCTACTTTATCCCCAACTTTGATTTCACGTTTCTGTAAAATATATACACGAACCATTATGTCGAGCGGGTCCCTTTGGATCCATTTCACATCGATAACGCGCCCTCTTCCACCTATAGGTAATTTCAGAGAAGTTTCTTTTGAAGTGGAAACCTCAAGGCCAAATATGGCCCGTAATAATCCAGCTTCCGCGATATAAGATGATTCGCTCGCTATCTGAGGCGTTAATTTACCTACTAAAATATCACCAGTTTCTACCCAGGATCCCAACCTAACAACTCCATTTCTGTCCAAATTGCGGAGTAAATGTTCTTCTAGATGTGGTATTTCTTTAGTGATTTTTTCAGCGGAGCCCTGGCTTGTCGTATCCGTCTGAATTTCATATTTCCGGATGTGAAAAGAGGTATAAATATCTTCATATACCAAACGTTCGCTAATTAGTACTGCGTCTTCAAAATTGTAACCTTCCCATGGCATATAAGCTACTAATACGTTTTTTCCTAAAGCAAGTTCGCCCCCAATTGTAGCAGCTCCTTCTGCTAAAATTTGTCCTTTTTTAATGGATTTACCCCGTGGAACCCGGGGTTTTTGGTGCATACAAGTATTTTTGTTAGAGCGACGGTGGTTAACTAAAGGAATACTTATAGTCTTCCCACTACTTGATAAAAGTATCTTATGACTATCAGTAGAAATGATCTTTCCCTCGCGTTCGGCTATAATGGAAACCCTCGAATCTAGAGCTGTTTGGCGTTCCAATCCAGTTCCAACAATGCATTTCTCGGACCGAGAAAGCGGAACTGCTTGGCGCTGCATATTAGAACTCATTAAAGCCCGATTCGCATCATTGTGCTCAATAAAAGGAATGAGAGAACCCCCAATAGAAAAATATTGGAAAGGAAAAATACTTCTAACATGAATCTGTTCCCATGCAATAGTCAAGAATTCTTGACGGTATCTAGCCGGAACAACCTGTTCTTCCTGAATACCTTGATTCAAGGACAAAGAATTTCCTGCTGCTATCATATAATATTCATCTCTATTTGGTGATAGATAAACCACCTGTCTCTCTTTTTTTTCTTTTGCTTTCTCAGCAGATATTTCATAAAACGGACTCTCTATGGATCCCCACAAGTGATCAATTCTCGCATGAATTGTTAAGGATCCAGTAAGTCCAACATTGATTCCTTCAGACGTGTCAATTGGACAAATACGCCCATAGTGACTCGGATGAATATCTCGGCTCCGAAAACTTGCGGTTCTCCCCGTCAACCCTCCAGGACCTAAACAACTCACTTTTCGCCCATGAACAGTTTGTGTCAATGGATTCGTTTGATCAAAAACTTGAGATAACGGGTATGTGCCAAAAAAGGTCTCATAAGTAGTTATTAATAAAATTGAAGTTGAAGTTGGAGTTACCAAAGTTTGGGGAGTCGGTTTCGATTGACGTATGAATACTCTACGAATAGTTTTTTGAACTGCATGTTGTAAACGACCAAGAGCCAATCCGAATTGATCTTGTAACAGATCCGCAACCGAACGAATACGTTTATTTTTCAAGTGATTCATATCGTCATCGTCAAGTATACCCGTTCCAAATTTCATTCCAATCAAATGATCCGTAGCGGCCAATACATCTCGTGGTAACAAGAATGTATTGTTCTGAGGAATATCAAGATTAAGTCTCCGATTCATATTTCGTCGACCAATCCTTCCTAATTCACATTTTTGTTGAAAAAATTTCTTTTGTAATTCCTCGCATAAGGACTCCGAAAATACCAGGTCCCCACCTACACAAGCAAATTGTTGATAAAACTCCAAAATAGCTTTTTCTTTTGACTCAATCCTCTTCTTCTCTTTAGCATTCGGGAAAGACAAGAAAATTTCAGGGTAGGAAACATTATCCAGAATTTCTCTTAGATTCGAACCCATAGCTGATGATAGAACTAGAATAGATATCTTTTGTTTTCTACTCACGCGAGCCCATATCCTTTCTTTTTTATCAATTGCTAATTCCGATCTCCCCCCCCAATCTGATATTATAGTGCCAGTGTAGATAGAAATTCCCTTATGATCTAATTCCGAGCGGTAGTAAATACCAGGACTTAGCAATATTTGATTGATCACAATTCGGTATATTCCATTTATAATAAAGGTTCCTAAGGAATTCATTATAGGAATGTTTCCGATAGAAATGGTTTGCTTTTGCACATCGAAACCAAAAATTAATCTCGCAGATACATATAATTCGGAAGAATAGGTGAGTGATTCATACACAGCATCTCTTTCTTTTATCGAGGGTTCTAGCAGTTGATATCCTTTCGCAAATAATTGAAATGCAATTTCGTGATCTGGATCTTTAATTGTTGGAAACTTGTCAAGTTCTTCTGCCAAGGCTTGATTAATGAACCTACAAAATCCCTCGAATTGGATCTGACTAAATCCGGGTATTGTGGACATTCCCTCGTTTCCATTCCGGAGCATCTTAATCTTAAGTTTCCTGTTTATCAAAGAAAAATTCCATTATCAGCTCACTCTTCATCAATCCCTATGGATCGATCTAGCAATCATGGAATCTATATTCTGTTTACTGAATCACATGAAATTCTAGGGAACTCCACATACGTATTTCATATATGTATTTCATACATATGAATAGAGACCATTTGGACGAAAGTTCGAGTTTGCCAGGGGTACAAATGAAATGAAAATGAATTGATAAAACATTCCTACAAAAAAAATTCTGCCACTTATACTTTATGTTATGATATTCTAATCAGATTGGATGGCAAAGATTTCTCATTTTATCTCCTTTCTATGAATGTAATAAAGCCGTAATATAATATACTAGAAAGTTTGACTTTACTTCGATTTAGAATAGCGTGCTTACTTTAATTTCTCAAAATAATTTGAGGGTTCTTTTTTATTTCGGATCGGAGTAGTATAATTGCTAGAAAATTCAGTATTTCATTGTGGAATTCTAAAATAAAGTAAGTCCCTTTTTTAAGTACATGCCAATCTAGTTATCCACCTCTCCCCATATCCATGCTTTTCTTTTATCGTAATTTCACTTGGGTACGCCAAGATAGTCAGGTTATACTCTATATCAGAGCAAATTTCCTTTTTTTATTCAAGATATTTAATTTAATACTTTGAAAAATTAAAGCATGATTCCCCATAGAGATATGTACATAAAGGGGATCTTTGGATAATAATGCTGTTCGGACCTAAAGTTTACCTATACACGGATTAAGCATAAAGCCATAATATTTTATTATGCCATTGAAGGGGGGGGAGATAATACCGATTTAAGAGTAGTTCACTACTGCAATAAAAAAAAGAGAATTCTAGTTAACGGTTCCAATTTATTCTGAATTTTGCAGCCTGTGAATAGAAATCCACTTTTTCTTCTTTTTCATCTCAATAGAAAGAAATGGGAAGTTTTATTGTGTTAACAATGTATGTTTTAAGATAGAATCTATCGAGGAGAATAATAGAAACTGGATCAAAAAAAGCAGGAATAGATTTTTTGAAAAAGATTGGAAAAAAGTAAGTAGAATTATATTCAAAATAAAAGGGGCTTTTCGTAAGAAAACGTGGATGAATACTTGCTGTTTTCTAGATTTTTGATCGGATTTTTTGGCGGCATGGCCAAGCGGTAAGGCAGGGGACTGCAAATCCTTTATCCCCAGTTCAAATCTGGGTGCCGCCTGATCAATAAAATACTTAGGTTTTTTTTATAGTGCTGATCGAATTCGATAAATTTTTACTTCGCATAAGTTCGGGCAAGAGAGTAACTGGGCCTGCCGATACTGGGTTTAGAGAAACCATACCATAGTTCTATCCTCAAACTAGGGTTAGGGTTTGTTTTGACGGTAGTGGCCAAAATGGTTATCAATAGGGGTGAGGTAGTGTTTCCTTATTCTTTTATTATATGAATTTGAATTGGTTCTTAATTGAGATTCGATTTGATAATTTTAAAATACGAGGATAAGATGTCAGAAATCTTGGTATCCAAAGAAAGGTCCCTAAGGGGCATTCTTTTTTTTTTTCAATCTAAGATTCAAGAAGGGACTCCACGAAAGAATATCAAGACTTACTAATTATTATACATTTTTTTATCGTACATCTTATGTTACCTACATACACTAAAGTAAGGACTACTTAATTCTAACGAGAATCAGATTAAATAGGTCGATCAAAAATCAATTTAGGAGTTGTATTATGGATAAAATCTCTTCATTCTTTCATAGAATGATACAAAGCAAGGCTGCAGGGTTTAGGTCAAAAATAAACATTAGGTAAGGTAGGTATCCAATAAATATTTATCTATCGATAATTTTATGGTATATTCGGGCGTCCTTTGCTTAAAAAAAAAAAAAAGAGTAACAAAAGGAATAAAAAATCTTCCTATTCCCGCTTCTTCTATTCAGGACATCATTCCCGTACTCTTTCTTTTTTAAGGAAAAAAGGGCTATAGTATCTCGTATTTTTAATGCTCTCTAATTCTACCAGAATTCCTATATAGAATTTGTTAGGAGTAAATTCCTTGAACTGATTGATCCATGGCCTTAGGGCGGAATCCCTTTTTGACTCTGTACCCTTGATTCCACTATGATTATTGATCAATAGTAGAATAATCCCTTCATAGAAATAGGAGACATAATTTAGATGGATATAGTAAGTCTCGCTTGGGCTGCTTTAATGGTAGTCTTTACATTTTCTCTTTCACTAGTAGTATGGGGAAGGAGTGGACTCTAGGGATACTACTAATTGATTAAGTAATCAAATTGTTGTATCAATTCTTTTCTTTAATGGATCATTTTGCATTAATCATTTTGTCAAACGTTATTCTTTAATCTTTTTCTTTAGTTTTGTTTCACTCCTGTAAGAAACTCTTGTATTGTAAGTTGTAATGTAAGAAAGAGCCATTATACCAATTCAGAATTTCTACTAGAAATGACGAATGGTTAAAAAAAGTTCTATACATAAGAAAATTAGACTTTCTTCCACGGAACTATTCACGGCATATCACACATTTTCCATTTCCTTTTACTTTTTACTATAGTCTATTCTTCATATTATTTTTCTTTCCTTCCATGGATTCTTTGGTCAAGAATTGTCTTAGATTTTTTTATTTTGACCTGATTGAAATTAAGTGGATGCAATGAAAAAAGAAATTGAATTAGACTACTTAACTATTTCAATCTACTAATCTATTCTATGTAGATTCAAAGATAATATAATAGAAAGAATCTAAAGTGTCGTAGAAAAAACTATATGTAGTTCTTTCTACCACACTTTAAGATTCCAACCAGATCCTTTCATTTAAGACTTGGATTTTTTTTATTTAATCCCTTTTTAATTTCTTCAATGATTAATTGGAATTCCAATTAATTATTTTGGCTGACTGTTTTTACATAAATAATAAGTAAAAAAGAAGTAGGAACTAGAATGAACAGTGCAGTAGCAATAAATGCGAGAATATTGACTTCCATAACCTCTTTATTTTTTATTTTCACAATAACTCGGGATGTAATCCCATGGAGAGGAAAAAGGGGTATCTTGTAAATTCAAGGGTAGGGCTTGCATTCTGATAATACTGAATCAATTCAATATTATGAATATCGGATCTATCAAATCAATTCATGGATGAGAGTTATATTTCACGGATGAGAGTTATATAGTATAACATAGGAAGATCCTCTATCCACACTAAGACCAAAATGGGTTTTTTGATTGGATTAGGAATTCCCTCTTTTTTAATCCTTTTCTACTTTTTCTTTTCTATATCTCTAACCCACGAGCTTTCTTAATCTTATACTTTCTTAATCTTATACAATTTCCCTTCCTTTTTCTTATAGTTATACATACAATTATGTATGTATTATATGACCAACTTTCACTTTCTATGGGTCACATAGACATCCAAATAAGCAGTAGAAGTGAGATGGGGAAAAGAGGTCTGAAATAAAAAGGGAATACGATTTATGTATGGATTCCGGTAAAATACCGGTACTCTATTCCATAAGAGTGGAATAGGAAATTAAGATGAGGATGGTATCATCATAAAGAAAGATAGAGTAATATAATATCCTAAATTCTACTAATCCACATATCGTATGTGTGTCTTTCTTTATCGATTGGGAGTAGTGAAAAAAAAATTCCTATATGCCCTCCCTCCCTCTTTAATGAGAGATGCAAAATAAAAAAGTGAAGTAAGGGTGCCCTGTGGGTATTTGATCTTGCTCCCTGCCCCTTTTTTTCATGGAAAAAGGAAATATCAATTTCTCCATTCATTGAACCCTAGTTCGGGACTGACGGGGCTCGAACCCGCAGCTTCCGCCTTGACAGGGCGGTGCTCTGACCAATTGAACTACAATCCCCGCGGGGTGTATGGCATACCCATTCTTAAATAGAACCATAAGAAGATTCGATTCGTCTTTCGTACTCTAAGAAATAGACGAATCATATACTACATACCCACATATTATATTATACGTGGGTATAGTGAGAGTGACATAACTAGTATGTCGTGATTTTTTATCACTAAAAATGGATAATAATCCAGCCTTCAATAAGAAAAACTCTTTTGTTTGTAAGAAAGGAATGAGAGAGATATGGATTAGAAAAAAAAATTTCCCTTTTTTCTTTATCTTTTATTTCTATAGATCAGACATTTTATTTTATGGAAGAAAAACAAAAGGATTTAGTTCATACTCACGAAGCCCTAGATTTTTGGTTTGGGCCGAGCTGGATTTGAACCAGCGTAGACATTGTCAACGAATTTACAGTCCGTCCCCATTAACCACTCGGGCATCGACCCAGGAAGAATTTATTCTAGGGTTTTTGCTAATCTATGATTAACCTCCTTTCATAATACTCCCTACCCCCAGGGGAAGTCGAATCCCCGCTGCCTCCTTGAAAGAGAGATGTCCTGAACCACTAGACGATAGGGGCATCACTAGACGATAGGGCCATATACAACCGCTCGTGATTATACTATAATCATAGTATGAGCAGTTTTTTGGAATTGTCAATATACTCGAAAAGTATAAATAGATCCAAAGCAAAGAGTTTTTCCAACTTTTCTGTTATGTTTTCATCTAGGATTTTTTTTAGTTGATCGTTATAGATTAATTCTCCGTGCTTCATTTAGTGTTCATACCAAAAATGCATCCATCCCGCACTAAGTCATAAAATTCTCTAAAAATATAGAGAAAGTTTCAAAAACAAAGAAAAAAAGTGAATCAATTTAGTAGAAAAGTACTCTATCAGATTCGAACCAACGACTTACGTCTTAGCACGAGATTACTCTACCACTAATTTAAAAAGCCCTTTATCGGATTTGAACCGATGACTTATGCCTTACCATGGCATTACTCTACCACTGAGTTAAAAGGGCTTTTTATTTAATTCAAAAATTAGCCACTTGGATTTCCCATTATGGGTCTACTGCATAATGTACATATTATATATATAATATATAGAGATAGAGAGAGAGACATTATGTAGAGATTGTATATGTATATATCGATATCTTGAGAGCTCAAAATAAAATTAATAAAAAAAAACATACCCTACATAACATATCCAACTCTTCTTGGTTCAGGGTTTTCCGTTTCCGAAGACTAGTAAAATAGGCGGATTCTGGAACCCCAAGGATTCAACGGTATATGGATATGGAAAATATAAGATTTCCGATCCTAGCGGGAAAAGGCGGGGAACAGATACCCAATAGGATATAGGATCCTTGGGAGGAACTTTTGGTAATGGCCTTGATCCTCTATGCTATTTTTTATGTGTTCTTAGTTCTATTGAACTTTTTGCATTCTTTTAAACAAGAATCTAATAAACTAGAATTGAGTCAGTGGAAAAAAGGAGAGAGAGGAAAGTGTTAAATGGAGAGAGTCGACTAATCAGAGACTTTTAGGATCTTCTTTACATCAGGTAAATCTGTCGGCCCTGTCCGTTTTTTTCTTTAAGTTACGACTCTTTGCTGCTTACTTCTATCAAGCCATAGGGAAAGTCTATGATGAATTTGGAAAACTCATCTCACTCTTACTCTATGGCTCGGACTTAATGGGGGAAGAAAACATCTTCCATAATTTCTTTTTTGTTCAATTCTGGACAAAAAAGAAAAGGAAAAAAGGAATTTATAGGGACAGTGTTACCCCCTATATCCCCTAGTTTATATTGTAGGAATAATAAAACAATTTAGCAGTCTGACACACTTACGTCCTTGCAAAGTAAATAATTATTATTGTAGTCGTAACCGTAGAATAGGATCCTAATCAAAATAAATACATTTGGTTCAGGCGCTATTAGCATGGTAAGAAAAGATTTTTTTTACAGACCAGAGGGGCTATCTAAATCCTAAAGTAAAGGCGAGCGATCGAAGTAGAAGTACCAACGGCTCAGTGTCATGAACCTTCTCCATCTGATTCAATAAGGGGGAATTAGCCTTCTTGTCAAATGGCTATCCTTGACAAAGGGTACCATTTATACCATAATCTACAATGTAGCGGGTATAGTTTAGTGGTAAAAGTGTGATTCGTTCTATTAATAACTGAATTTGAAATGATATACTTAAGGCATCCTTAAGTTTTTTATTTTTATATTCCGATGAAAACTTTAGTTCTTATAAAGGATTAAATCCTTTTCCTCTCAATAGCATATTGAGGAAGAATATACATTCTGGCGATTTGTATCCAAAGACTAATTTAAATTGCATCCAAAATAAAAATAGGATTATGAGTACAGAGTCGCGAAGCATAATTTTGCATTGGATTAAGTATTCCAATTTTGAAAATATGAGTAAAGGATCTATGGATGAAGATACAAAAAAGTTGATTTCCAATCGTAACTAAATCTTCTTAAAATAAGGAATAAGGAAGCCAAATAGCTAAAAAACGATAGTTTTGGTTTACTAGAACCATCCGCATATTGTTTCAGCTCGGTGGAAACCCAATTCTTTTCCTCAGGATCTCTTGAATGAAATTAGGGAACGAAGTAAGTAGATTAGATGAATTTAGATAGAATTTCTATCTCCTACTCTATAAGGATCATCTAGAAAGCGGAGAGCTTTGGTTCCATTCAAATAGAAAAGCTGACATAGATGTTAAGTGGTGAGAATATCCATAAAGGAGCCGAATGAAATCAAAATTTCATGTTCGGTTTTGAATTAGAGACGTTAAAAATAATCAACCAACGTCGACTATAACCCCTAGCCTTCCAAGCTAACGATGCGGGTTCGATTCCCGCTACCCGCTCCATTCTGTATAAAAGGAGTATTCTATTTGTCTAGACATGTTAGAGGCTTGTATTCAAGCCTTTTTTGTCCACCAGTTTCTGGTACTCCAGAGCGGAGTAGAGCAGTTTGGTAGCTCACGAGGCTCATAACCTTGAGGTCACGGGTTCGATTCCCGTCTCCGCACTTAGCAGTCTGTATAAAAGGACTATTCTATTTCTCTAGATATGTATGGTAGAGGGGCGTATCCAACCCTTTTTTATTCATTAGTTCCCGGCCCTAGAGGGCAAAATTGAGCAGTTTGCGAAGTCACTTGCCTTCAAAAAAAGAAGGCGCAAGGCCTCTCCCTACCCTGCAGAAAATAAAAATGAAACGAAAGGGACAGTCTACCTCTCCCTTCCCTTTAAAAAAAGTTTGCCCGTTGTTTGTCTCAGTTAATACCCAATTTTTGGAGCTCTGTTGGCGAGTTCTATTTCTGCCTCTGGAGCGCCCTCTTTTTTTGAGTGGGATGCAAAGGAAGGGTAAGATAGTAAGGGATACGGCACTAGACTAACACCTAATTAATACTTAATTTAATATAAGTAGTTAAACAGTTAACTAGACTAAACTTTTTATCATAGTACTTTGATAAATTAAGCGGGCGAGCGGCGGGAATCGAACCCGTATCTTCTCCTTGGCAAGGAGATATTTTACCATTGAACTACGCTCGCTACGGTATATATTTTATAGCGTATATCCGCCTGGGTCGACCTTCTATGTCTGGGTCGACCGTTTCATTTCATTTTCTATTATATTAGAGTTTTCCTTTTTTTATTATCTGTCAATGAATATTCTAATGGGAATGGAATTTCATAATACTGAAAGAGAAGAGCTAGCAATTCGGAACGCAAATTGCGTTTTAATACGTCTCACTATTCTAATTTTTTAGAAGAAATGGCCTTTATTATTTCTTTTTTATGGGGTTAATAAATATTAACCAAATTTCATTTAAGAAATGAGAGAATTCAGAATAGCTACGAGAAAGACTAGTCCAATCCATAATGATGTACCGGAAAATACAACATTTTTATTATTTGACCAACCATCAGGAGAAGCAAATACAAGGGGTACACTAATTACTAAGACTGAGGAAGTCGCAATTAATGCAAAAACAGCTAATTGGAAAGCAATAGTCATATTTCTAATCCTCCAAGCTACCATCAAATAAAGTTGACTACATATTTGATCCCTCACTTAAACCAAAATTGTAAAAAAATACAAGAAGTAGGAGGGGTTTAATCATGAATCCATTGATTCTTCTCTTTAATTCAAATTTATTACTTAAACCGCTTTTTTATTTGGATATGGGGGTGAGAAGAGATTATTTACTCTTTATTTCACAAGCGGGTATAGCGGATCCTGTATCCGTGTATACAGTATACAGAGATATATCGAAAAGGAACTTGTATCTGATATCTTTCTAGAGGCTAATAAATCTTTTTATTTTTTATATGGCTATGTTCTATTTGTAGGAGTAAAATAAGGATTAGGCTGTGGAGAGATGGCTGAGTGGTTGATAGCTCCGGTCTTGAAAACCGGTATAGTTCTAGGAACTATCGAGGGTTCGAATCCCTCTCTCTCCTTTTGCTTATTGAATACGTTTGTTTCTTTCATTTTTATTTATTTTTTTTTTCTGTCCCTTATCTTTCTTTCATAAAAAGGAATGAATGGCTCGGCTAGATGGAATAACCGAGCCAGAACAGAAAAAAAGTAGAACAGGTATAAATAAGAAAATCTTAGTTAAGAGGGTTCATGTAAAGAACAGGTTCCAAATCACGATCGATTCCCTTTTCAAAACCTGCTGCAGCAGCTCGGGCTCTTCCTGCATGCCATAAATGGCCCACAAAAAAGAAGAATCCTAGAACAAAATGAGAAGTTGATAACCAACTTCTAGGAGAGACATAATTAACTGCATTGATCTCGGTAGCTACGCCACCCACGGAATTTAAAGAGCCTAAAGGAGCGTGGGTCATATATTCTGCTGAGCGTCGTTCTTGCCAAGGTTGTATGTCTTTTTTCAACCTACTCAAGTCCAAACCGTTGGGGCCCCTTAGAGGTTCTAACCATGGAGCACGAAGGTCCCAAAAACGCATAGTTTCCCCTCCAAAGATAACCTCCCCAGTTGGGGAACGCATTAGATATTTACCTAAACCTGTGGGTCCTTGAGCGGATCCCACATTAGCTCCAAGACGCTGGTCTCTAACTAGAAAAGTAAATGCTTGAGCTTGAGAAGCTTCTGGCCCGGTGGGTCCATAAAACTCACTCGGATAAGCTGTATTATTGAACCATACAAAACAACAAGCGATAAAACCAAAGACAGATAAAGCAGCTAAACTATAAGACAAGTAAGCTTCTCCAGACCATACAAATGCACGGCGAGCCCATGCGAAGGGTTTGGTTAAAATATGCCAAATTCCGCCAAATACACAAATAAAACCCAACCATACATGCCCACCAATTATATCTTCTAAATCATCTACACTAACAATCCACCCTTCTCCACCAAAAGGAGATTTTAGTAAATAACCAAATATAACACTGGGACTAAGGGTCAAATTGGTAATTTTTCTTACATCTCCCCCCCCAGGGGCCCAGGTATCATATACACCGCCAAAATAAAGAGCCTTGAGTACTAGAAGAAAAGCACCTAGACCTAACAAAATTAAGTGAATACCCAAAATTGTAGTCATTTTATTTCTATCTTTCCAGACATAACCAAAGAATGGAAAAGATTCCTCAAGAGTCTCGGGTCCCAGAAGCGCGTGATAAATGCCACCGAAGCCTAAGACTGCGGAGGAAATTAGGTGAAGTACGCCAGATACAAAGTACGGAAAAGTATCTAGAACTTCCCCCCCTGGCCCTACTCCCCAACCTAGAGTAGCTAAGTGTGGAAGTAAAATCAACCCTTGTTCATACATGGGCTTTTCTGGTACGAAATGGGCCACTTCAAATAGGTTCATTGCTCCGGCCCAGAATACGATTAATCCGGCATGAGCTACATGAGCTCCAAGCAGTTTACCGGACAAATTGATAAGTCTGGCATTCCCAGCCCACCAAGCAAAGCCGGTGGTTTCTTGGTCACGACCAGCTAAAACGAAAGTTCCATTAAAGAGCGTTTCCACGTGGTAGAACCTCCTCAGGGAATATAAGATTTTCATGAGGCTGATCCTGAGCTGCCATCCACGCACGAATACCCTCGTTTAAAAGAATATTTTTGGTGTAGAAAGTCTCAAATTCAGGATCTTCCGCTGCACGGATTTCCTGGGAAACAAAGTCATAGGCACGTAAGTTCAGAGCCAAGCCAACTACGCCAATAGCACTCATCCATAAACCGGTGACGGGTACAAATAGCATAAAGAAATGTAACCAACGTTTATTGGAAAAAGCAACACCAAAGATTTGGGACCAAAAGCGGTTAGCAGTGACCATTGAATAAGTTTCTTCAGCTTGAGTTGGGTTAAAAGCACGGAAGGTATTTGCACCATCACCGTCCTCAAATAGAGTGTTTTCTACGGTCGCTCCATGAATAGCGCATAGCAGAGCCGCACCTAATACTCCGGCAACTCCCATCATATGAAATGGGTTCAACGTCCAATTATGAAATCCTTGGAAGAAAAGGATGAATCGAAATATCGCTGCTACGCCAAAACTCGGCGCAAAGAACCAACCAGATTGCCCCAGTGGATAAATAAGGAATACAGAAACAAAAACAGCAATTGGACCAGAGAATGAGATTGCATTATAAGGCCGCAATTGAACAGACCGAGCAAGTTCAAATTGGCGTAACATGAAACCTATTAGTGCAAAAGCCCCGTGGAGAGCTACAAAAGTCCATAGACCGCCTAATTGACACCAACGAGTAAAATCTCCTTGTGCTTCGGGCCCCCATAGTAGCAACAAAGAGTGTGCTAAACTATTGGCAGGGGTAGAAACTGCTGCGGTTAAGAAATTACAACCTTCCAAATAGGAACTAGCCAATCCATGGGTATACCAAGAAGTTACAAAAGTTGTCCCTGTAAACCAACCCCCTAAAGCGAAATAAGCACAAGGAAAGAGCAATAGGCCAGACCATCCTACAAAAACGAAACGGTCCCTTCGTAACCAGTCATCCATAGTATCAAATAGATCATTTTCTTCTTTAGGAATTCTACCAAGGGCTATAGTCATAGTGATCCTCCTATTCAATTACTTCAACCATTTCCGAGCACCTCATATCACTTTCCAAGGCATATGATAGTTTTATTATCTGTGGACGATTTCTTTCTCGTTCAATGCCCTTTTTCAATGGTCTCGAAGAGAGAAATTTCCCATTTTTATCTATGGAGTCACAGTCACAACCGAGGTCGTGGTAAATCCATGAATTTGATTCGATTTGTTTTTCTTATACTATTTATTTGTTTTTCTTATACTATAGAAATAGAAATAAATTGTTTTTCTTATACTATAGAAAGAAATAAACCTTTGAATTCAGCATTATTCCAAGACTCCTATTTCAAAGTCTATCTTTTAAGGGAAAAATGCAAATAAAAGTAACCCTTCTTTTCCCATTCCCTCTCTATTGCATGGGTGGAAGAACTAAAATAATAGAGGATTCTGAAAAAAAAAAATGGACCTTCGAAATCCAATTTTATGTGTAGCGCAAAGGAGTTGCGATTTCTTCTTATTCCTATAGAACATCTAGTAACAAGAATATGAAATCGTAAATAGCGAAAAATTCTTGTCTTGCGCGGTCTAAGTCTAAGGAAATAAAAAAAATTCGCTTATACAATTTCATCTACATCGAATTTATATATCAGAATAGCGGATAGAGGCATCATTAAAGGAGTCAGGTCTACTTACTTTATGCTTCTTTCCAATTTTATGGTGGATTTGATAAGAACCCTTTTTGCTTTCTTGATAAATAATCGACAAAAAAAGCGTTTTTTTTATATAACCTGCTTGTTTTATTATAATTATAACAAGTCCTATATGGAAATGCCCGCTAAAGAGAAAATCTATTTGATTGTCTCTCGGCCAATATCGATTTTTAGAAAGAAAAAACAAGAATTTTCTTCTTTTTTTATTAACATTAAGAAAAAAGAATATAATTAAAATGGAATTGGCAATATAATTTTTATAGACTTTTGAAAGAAAAAAAAGGGGTTTTTTGCAACCGTTATTTCTTATTTCTTGCCTATATCATATCACGGAAACCTTTCGCTTTGGAACGTGGAGAGATGGCTGAGTGGACTAAAGCGGCGGATTGCTAATCCGTTGTACAATTTTTTTGTACCGAGGGTTCGAATCCCTCTCTTTCCGCTCCCTTGGATCATTTGGGACTTTCGAATTGGAAAGAATTCTGACCCCCGGATTTTCTCATAGATAAATGTACGAAACAAATCCAATAAGAAAAAAAAAAACTGAATTTTTACTCCTCGCGTCCAGGATTCCGTCCTGGGTCATTAGATAAGAATCCAAAGATAAAGAGTGAAACAAAGAATATCACTACTGTATAAACAAAAAGTTTGAGAGTAAGCATTACATAATCTCCAAGATTTTTTTTTAAGGAATAGATTACCAGTTTTTCCTTACCACACGGATCCACTAGGATGGTTTTTTTTTATACCTAAAAATGCAAAAAAGAATTCTTGAAAAAAATTGCAAGAATTCTTTTATAATAAGCACTCTTATCAATAGCAAAAATAGGGTTAGGTGGTTAGGTATTGTGTAGGTACCTTTAGGTACCTGCTCAACCTAGGTGCAGGGGAGTAGAAAGGCTGATCCAAATTTATTGCTGTAGCTACCCATTCAATGTAGAAGAATTTAAATTTTAGAATCGAAGGTTCATAATATAAAAATATAAAACTTCTCGGCTTTTACCCATTTTAAAATTTTTTTGGAATGAACACATCATTCAATTTGGCATACAGAGTACTAAAGATTTCATCGAAAACTTACAGCAGCTTGCCAAACAAAGGCTAATAGAAAAAAGAATAGAGGTATAACAGGCATAATATCCACGATTGGATTGAAAATAGCATAAGCTTCGGGTAATTTGGCAAAGAAAAAACTAGTAGGATAAAGAACAGAATTAAAACAGATACAGGTTAAACTAAGTATATTAGGCATAACAAGCATTTCATTCTTGTAGAGTAAATAATTGGATTTTTCTTGAGTTATTTTTTTAAGGGAAAGAAGGAAAAGGCAGATTCAAAATCTTTTTTCTTCGGACTTTCCCAAACACAAAATACCTCCTTGTATTCGCACTCTCAAATGAGAGTGGAATAAATTCGACTTTCATATAATATCTTAATAGAATTCCATGTAATGATCAATGCATTTTTTTGATTCTATATTATCCGCATGTGTAGAATACTAGCAAGAGAATATCCCTCCTTTTTTATGTAATTGAAATGGTATTGACGAATAACAAATAAACATACTAGTGTTTATTAGTGTCGCATAAAACCCGAAATGGGGCGTGGCCAAGTGGTAAGGCAGCGGGTTTTGGTCCCGTTACTCGGAGGTTCGAATCCTTCCGTCCCAGATTGTTTCTGATGAAACAAACGGTGAAATCATATAGTATTCCGTACGAGACAAAAGTTTATTAAAGAGAATAATGATATCTTATTCTTTCTCAGAAAACATAATAAAGTCTTAAGTCCAGTCAAATTGACTATCTTTATTTTCATGAAAAAATGGGATCTATCAAGCACATTCAGGATATGCCTCTACTATAAAATCACTTAGTCATATTTTTTTCTTCCTTTTGGTATTCGAGTTGAAGAAGTACGAGAATTCTATAACTACCAAAAACTTTCAATCTTTTCATTGGAATAGTTTATTTAGTTATTATAGTTAATTGTTTTTGGTACTGAAAAAATATATTACTACTAGAATTCTAATTCTAGTAATTAAATTAATTAAACTTTTTTGGAGGTTGATAGTTTATTTATTGAGGAAGAGTCAATCCTTCTTTTCTCACTTCAAGATTGATCATCTCGAGCCATCCGTTGAGGGTGGAAATTTAAGAATAAATAAGTTTTAAGCAAACTTGTTTAGTCGTCTTTTTCAAACTATGTTTCATTCATATGATAGAATTTTAATATGGGTTTAAATAAATTGGATCTTGGCGGAGGCTTCCCGGATAAATACTTACTTTCTTTTATCCATATTGCTCCATAGATAGCAAGTTTTAATTAGTATAAAAAAACTAAACCAATGACTATTCATGATTCCATCCATATTGGATCAATTCTCTATACCACTTTGCAATGAAAAGAGGAATGTTTGTTATGGTAAAACTTCGTTTAAAACGATGTGGTAGAAAGCAACGTGCGACTTGAAGGACATGATCGATTGTGGATTTTGCTATCCATCATTTTCCATAGTAATGAAAATGCTCTTGGCTCGACATAGCCTGTTCTATTCGTTCCGAACCAAATTTGCGCTGGGTTTAAGTAACATAGTACACGATGGAGCTCGAGAGGACAGAATTTTTTTTATCAAGGGAAAGAATCTAGGGTTAGTGAAAACTAATAAATTAGGCCAACTTTGTCAGTCTATCCTTAATATAGAAATAAATCGAAAGGTTAAAATAAGAAGAAAGTCCAATAAAAGTATATCAGAATCAATCCCTCTTATTAGATTTCTATAGAAGAGATAAATGCTTTATCGAAGGAAATAAGAAAAAAGGGTATGTTGCTACTCTTTTGAAAGAAAAAAATAGGAATTCCCGAAGTAATGTCTAAACCCAAGGATTTCACAAATCAAAGATAAAGGATTCCAGAACAAGTAAACACAATTTTCAATTGTCTCAACAACAGAGTTGGATTAGAATAAGGAATAAAAGTCAATTCGTTCGAAATGAGACAAAGAAAAGAGTTTAAAGACGACTCAAAAATTTTGGAAGGATTTTGCCTTCGAAGTTTGTCAGGCAAAATTAGCCCACTTGAGTCATGAGTATAAATGAAATTTGTTTTTTCTGTAAGGAAATTAATGCACGTCATAGTCTAATTTCTATTATTATCGACAGAAATTCGAATCATTTTCTCGAGCCGTATGAGGAGAAAACCTCATATACGTTTCTAGGGGGGGGCGTTGTTTATCTACATCTATCCCAATAAGCTGTCTATCGAATCGTTGCAATTGATGTTCGATCTCGAAGAGAAGGAAGAGATCTTCAAAAAGTAGGTTTTTATGATCCGATAAAGAATCAAACTTGTTTAAATGTTCCAGCTATTCTCTATTTCCTTGAAAAGGGTGCTCAACCAACAAGAACTGTTTATGATATTTTAAGGAAGGCAGAATTCTTTAAAGAAAAAGAAAGAACTTTGAGTTAATTGAAGAACTAAATGAATCAAAAAATAGGATAGGAGAAGATTATTAGTATTCCTAGTTGTCTAATTATTTAGACACAATTTACCTCTTTTTTAATCCTATTTGGATTTATATTATATCGTGCCAATCCAACATAAGCCCCTATTTTATTTACTTTTTCTATCTAATTTGTTTTCTTACCATTGTATTTCCATTGACAAAGGTCTATTGAACAAATAGAATTTGTAGATAGATGGGTCTCTTTATCCTCACTCCATATTCAATTTTTCCGCCTACACTTCGCTCAAATGATAAGGGTGTTCCTCTTGCATGTATTCTCATACAATATAATATATATTTTTTATAATATATATTTTTTGTTAATAAAAATCGCTAAAAATAAGGAGAATTTGGCCATCGTGATTAGGGTCGCTCTTTTTTTAACTTTACTTTAGTGGAATTTCACCGGACCTGTTCGTTTTGGCATTTGAGTGTTTTTTCATGGTCGATAAAAAAAATCTTTTGATGTCTTGCTAGTTCAATGTTTTGACAGAAGCGCGCGGTGTAATTCCATTGATTTTTGGATTTCGATCGTATCTAAGATCCTTTTTTTATCTGGGTTGCTAACTCAATGGTAGAGTACTCGGCTTTTAAGTGCGACTATGATCTTTTACACATTTGGATGAAACAACAAATTCGTCCAGACTCTTGGTAGAGTCTAGAAGACCACGACTGATCCTCAAAGGTAATGAATGGAAAAAATAGCATGTCGTAATAAAATCAATCTTTTTTGAATGGAATCCAAAATTACGATTTTCTGGGTCTAATGAATAAATGGATAGAGCCTGGCTCCATTCTGGTAAAATAAAAAGCAACGAGCTGAACTTCCTAATTGGAATGATTCCCCGCTCTAATTAGACGTTAAAAATAGATTAGTGCCGGATGCGGGGAAAGGTTGGGTTTTCCTATGAGTGGACCCTTTATTTTTTCTTTTTTTTTTTAGAAATCCTAATTATCTTGATTATGGATTGAATAAGGGATGTTATGGATTGAATGTGTAAAAGAAGCAGTATATTGATAAAGAGGCTGTATTCCAAAGTCAAAAGAGCGATTGGCCTGCAAAAATAAAAAACTTGTTCTGTTCTTTTTTTTTAATTAGAACAAACATAAACTAATTGGGTAGAAAAGGAGCAGAAAAAGATCTGTGGATTAGACTCCCTTTCTTTCCAGGGTTTGTATTAAAAATGCAACACCCTGTTCTGACCATATTGCACTATGTATCATCATTCGATAAACCGAGAAATGCTTCTTCTCTCTGATTCAAGTAGAAATACAAATGGAAAAATTCGAAGGGTATTCAGAAAAACATAAATCTCGTCAACAATACTTTGTCTACCCACTTCTCTTTCAGGAATATATTTATGCATTTGCCCACCATTATGGATTAAATGGTTCTGAACCTGTGGAAATAGTTGTTAGTTGTAATAACAAGAAATTTAGTTCACTACTTGTGAAACGTTTAATTATTCGAATGTATCAGCAGAATTTTTTGGATAACTCGGTTAATCATCCTAACCAAGATCGATTATTGGATTACAAAAATTATTTTTATTCTGAGTTTTATTCTCAGATTCTATCTGAAGGGTTTGCGATCGTTGTGGAAATCCCATTCTCGCTACGGAATTTTTTTGTCTGAAAGAAAAAGAAATACCAAAGTTTCAGAATTTACGCTCTATTCATTCAATATTTCCTTTTTAGAAGACAAATTTTTGCATTTGGATTATCTATCACATATAGAAATACCCTATCCTATCCATTTGAAATCCTGGTTCAACTCCTTCAATACCGTATCCAAGATGTTCCATCTTTGCATTTATTGCGATTCTTCTCAACTATTATTCGAATTGGAATAGTTTTATTACTTCAATGAAATCCATTTTTTTTTTTCAAAAAGAAAATAAAAGACTATTTCAATTCCTATATAACTCTTATGTATCAGAATATGAATTTTTTTTGTTGTTTCTTCGTAAACAATCTTCTTGCTTACCATTAGCATCTCTGGAACTTTTCTGGAACGAATCCACTTTTCTAGGAAGATGGAACATTTTGGGATAATGTACCCTGGTTTTTCTCGGAAAACCCTATGGTTCTTTATGGATCCTCTTATGCATTATGTTCGATATCAAGGAAAGGCAATTCTTGCATCAAAAGGCACTTTTTTTTTGAAGAAGAAATGGAAATGCTACCTTATCAATTTCTGGCAATATTATTTCTGTTTTTGGACTCAGCCGCGAAGAATCCATATAAACCAATTAGCAAACTCTTGCTTCGATTTTATGGGGTACCTTTCAAGTGTACAAAAAAGTTCTTTGTTAGTAAGGAATCAAATGCTGGAGAATTCATTTCTAATAGATACTCGAATGAAAAAATTCGATACCATAGTCCCCGCTACTCTCCTCATAGGATACTTATCAAAAGCTCAATTTTGTACTGGATCGGGGCATCCTATAGTAAACCCATTTGGACAGATTTATCAGATTGGGATATTCTTGATCGATTTGGTCGGATATGTAGAAATCTTTTTCATTATCATAGTGGATCTTCGAAAAAACGGACTTTGTATCGACTAAAGTATATACTTCGACTTTCATGTGCTAGAACTTTAGCTCGTAAACATAAAAGCACGGTACGAACTTTTATGCAACGATTGGGTTCGGCATTTTTAGAAGAATTTTTTATGGAAGAAGAGCAAGTTTTTTCTTTGATGTTCACCAAAACAACTCTTTTTTCTTTCTGTGGATCACACACTGAGCGTATTTGGTATTTGGATATTATACGTATCAATGACCTGGTCAACCCCTCTTAATTAATCATTAGACGAAATTAAGAAACAGGAAAGGGTTGATAAATGATCAAGAAAAAACTTTTCTATTTTTCATTCTGAAATGTTCTTTTTATTATAATAAAGAGTAGGTGAATCAACTTACTAATTAAAAAAATTAGTAGAACTTCCTCTTTGGAATAGAAATTGGCTATTTCTACATAGGGAAAGTCGTGTGCAATGAAAAATGCAAGCACGATTTGGGGAGGGATTTTTCTCTATTGTAACAAGGAAGAATTATCTACTCCATCCGACTAGTTCCGGGTTCGAGTCCCGGGCAACCCATATAGAAAAGACCCATCAAAGTTTT